>NW_026252013.1:0-176893 GCF_025201335.1 Gilbertella persicaria
TATGATACGTATACCCAATACTAAAATGTCAGCAAATGTGGCGCAATGCTTGCTTAGCAATGATTCGCCTGATGTAGAACTCGATTGGATGCCTTCGAATTTTGATGAACAGACATCAGCAACAGACGAACTAAAGCCAAACAAGAAGTTTGCTCATGTGTCTATCACTGTGTACGACCCGTTATGTGTGATTGATATTGCTCATAAAGATTTGATTGCTAAACTAATACCCAACCAGAAAGAAAAGCACGTAGCATCAAAACAAGACACACCGTACAAGCGTGTATTCAAAAACTGGCCTCATGCTAGTTTTTCTTTGTCTATCGAGCGACCTTGTATGAAGATCAAGAACGACACTCAACACACAGGTATTGTTTCATGGTCCAATGTGACATTCCAGTTAGATGGTGTGTACGTGGCTCAAAAAAATCGTCCTGCCTCTGTCTTGCCTCGTTATTCAGCACCACTGACAGCGACAGCCAAAGATGAAGAACACATTGAATTTCAAGCCAATTCATCCACGTTTCAACGTGTTCAGTCTCAAACAAGATCCTCTTGGACCAAGTTATTTAGACGTAGCTGGAAATCAAAAGATGCTGGTTATTCTGGTTTACAGAGAAAGGCAACTGAATGGCACTACAAGGCTTCAATGCAATATACCATACAAGACACCTGCTTTGATATTGAACAACAAAGTTCTGTTGAATCAAAGCATCATTATCAACAACAACAACAACATCAACATCTTGTCTCTGTGGATCAGTTTGAAATGAAAGCATTTGCAAGGCTGGATGTTTCTTTTGAAGGCGATAGGGACCAACAAATTCGGCTTGCATGGGATTCAGATACACATCATATCAATGTAGAGGTGGAAACAAAAAGACCTGTATTGAACCTGTGGCTCAAGTTGCAAGACCAAACAAGTCAATTGGAATTCTGGGTCAAGCATATTATCGATCCGTTCAAGACCATCAAACCCACTAAGGAAAAGAACAGCAGTAGTCAAAATAGTGGCCAACTGTATAAGTATCTTTCTATCGTCAAGGCACAATGGGTTGTATTGGACGCTGTAGCTGTGATTGAAGGTGTTGATCGTGGCCTTAAGGGTAAGAGAAATGTTCCAAAAGGTTACTTGGATAATGCCCCACAGGAAGATGTGGATGTTCGGGTGGCCTTGTCAATGGCAAAACTCGCTTGTTTCTTTAGTGGTTCTCGCGTGTTTAGCTCAAAAGATGGACACAAACGAACCAGCCTCAGCAATACGTCTGTTGATTCCGATATTGATGAAGAAAAGCAGATCTCTATGTCTTCAACCAACAAAGCAAACCAAGTTCCTTTTGGTACATGCAGAGTGTCGTTACAGCATCTCCTTGTTGAAAGATTGCTCAAGCCAGGAAACGAGCATCACTGGCACCGAAATGATCAAGCAAAGACAGTTGTCATGTGGATTTCGCGTATCAACACAAGAACTGAGATCATGCTGTGCCTAACGTCTCAAATGTTGATTATCCTGCCTTCCATTGTAGTGAAAAAAACGGGTATCAAGTATTCAATTACTAATCATTATGCTCTTTTGGTCGCTACTTTGTCCACTGCGAATAACTTGAAGCTATTGTTTGGCAAAAAAGAAAAAACAGGCGGTCCCAAGGAAAAACGGTTTATGCTACCTCATCTTCAATTCCAAATGAATCGCGCGGATGTCCATATCTCTCTACCCGGAGGTCATACCGAGCTCTATTTGCGTATGGATAGTTTGCGTACTCAATGGAGAGACCAAGAGAAGACACCTTCAACGGCTATTCGAAACATCACTTTGTTTGGCGTTGCTCCACATCAACCTGGTTGCTGGGATCAACTACTTGAATTGGATAACATCTGCCTATCTATTGAAAAAAACGCAGCACATCAAGAATGCAAACAGCTAGCCATGACAAAACTTTATCTTCGTATTCCCTATGGCTATGAACTATGCAATGTTGTGGATAGTACAGCAACACTGGTGAAAGCAATCAAAGCAACCCATGCTCGTCTAGTGAAAGGAGCCTCATTCTTATTCTTTGGACCCAGCGAGAAAAAGGAACCTGCAGTATTACCTTTGATGCGTTTGGTGTTTGACTTGTTTACGGTTCAGTTTGAAGATGATCCTTTTGAAGCAAGGCTTAGAATGATTTGGAAGACAGGTCTAGTAGAGCAAGCAAATCGTATTGCTATTCAAGATGCATTTGAAATAAAAGCACAAGCTTTACAGAGACAATCCAACGATAAGCATTCTATGGATGAAGGTAAATTATATTAGAATTTATATCATACTCACTCCTTGTTTTTTAGAATATCTATCTCAAAAGGAAGAAACAAATGCACGCGTGAATGAAGCTTGGCAAGGTCTTCAGGAACACAATTCAAAGTCTTGGAAAAGACACATTCATGCTTCTCTCTCAAAGGAATCAACTGCCTATGAAAAATTCCAACATGCTTGCTATAGAAATTCTGTGATTGCAAGTCAATTAGATGAAGTGTTTGAAGGCGATGAAAAAGCTTCTCAACTGGCCAGTCTGTTTTTTGTTGATATCGTTGACCTTCCACGCTATCCTCCTTTGTTTGATTTTACTATCAAAAACAGTACGCTGGATTTTAAAGCACCTGATTTTGACTTGAAGGATACGAGACAATTTATGTATGATGTTGGCAAAGGCCAACCCTTAGATAAGCCTTTATCTACTTTAGTTCCCTTTCATTTACACTGGCAATCAGGTGAAACATGGGCTCAAATTCGCGATTATCCTTTGCCAATCTTCTTGGTTCCCTCTGACGATAGCTCTCACTCTGATTCTACTGAGGACTCACCAGCACAAGCTTGGTCGCTTTCTGGTAACTACGTGCTTGCTGATGACATGGGTGACTTGGAAGCTACACGTCAAATCCATATACCAATGATTGATGAAAACCATGCTCATTATGCTATTAATATTGCTCGTACAAGTACACCACTCAAGTTCTTCTCAATTGTTAATATTGATGTTCATAACTCTACTCTTTCTCAGATATGTTGGTCAGTTCCTTATCAGCCTGCTATTCAAGATATTATGCGTGTGGTAGATACATTTACAAAACCGCCTGTTGATCCATCAAACAAGGTCGGCTTTTGGGACAAGATTCGATTGATTATTCATACTCGAGTTAAGATTTCTTTTATTGGTGGTGGTGATCTTGCTATTGTCATGAAGGGTTCTCGCGATCCTTACGATGTGAGTGAAAAAGGATTTGGTCTTGCTAAAGTATGGAGAAATGATGTTGTCTGGCTACTGGGACATGAAAACCCTGAAGGCGAATTCATGCAAATCATCAGTGGAGATTATGCTTTTGGTGTGCCTGATTTAGCGCATGGCGGCTATATGGCGCCTTATATACTGGCTGCTAGTCACTTCACTCCTCCTGTAAACCATGAAAAGATCCGTCAATCCTCTTCTTTCTCTTCTTTCAATTCTTCAACGCTTGCTAGAAATCAAGACTATGACTCACGCTTTGTCAAAATTGCTCTTAAACTGTCTGGTGGTATTCGCATGGGTGTAGGCTGTCATTTGGAAAGAGCCTGTCGTCCTGATTGTGAGATTTGTGATGATGATAATCCAGATATTTCACCTCAATTGAGAAATGAACACAAACAGAAGCTATTAGAGTTCTTGCCTCACTACAAAGTCAAAATGAAGACGCCTCAACATGTCCATGAAAAGGTAATTAAAGAAGAAGAAAAGAGGCATACTAAAAATATATGGTTAGGATTATGATGCTTATAAAGGCTTTAGATCAGATTCGATTCATGTTTCTATCAGTATCATTAAACTCTCTTCTTATGAGGAAGCAGATACAGACAAAGGCAACATTACAGGAAACTCTATGCATCTTACTCCAGGTTTCATGGAGCACTTTGTCTCATGGTTCAGACTCTTTGGTGGTGCTATAAGTTATCCATTGCGTTCAGGCTCTCTCTTTCCGAAATTAGATACTCGTCCATCTCAAAAATTTGGCCGACATATGAAGACGATGAAATACAAGATTGTTGTCAATCCTCTTACTGTGGGCTACTTTTTGAAAGACACGACGATTGAGGCAGACAATGTGACAACAGAAGAACTAGGTGAGCATGTAGGACTGAAGGGGTTTGTCAAGAACTTTAGTGTGGATATGCACATGCAAAGAGAAATTGTCAATATTTCCAACTACAAGCTAGACCAAAAGCGTCTGAAGGCGAATTGGCCTATTTCTGAAGCTGAAGTCCAGTTGAAAAATGTTGATCTACGAGCTGTACGTGCCACTTATTCAGGAGAAGCCAATGACGAATTTACTGCGACTGCTGCTGCATCTTCTTTGAGTGCAGAGAATTTGAGCTCGCATGCGGACTATGTTTCAGACAGCAGCGTTAATGGCTTAAACATGATGGAAGGTCTTAATTACAAGTGCAACAATGACTCAGACTCCTCTGACTGGGTGGATTTAGACGATTTTATAGAAATGGGAATATCTGTGCCAAATGTGTTGCCTAATGTACAGGTCTTGCCGTTTGCTTTCACTCCGTGCATTTATTATCTTCGTCAGACAAACAGAGACGATATGGAAAAATACAAGTACTTGCATAAAACGCATGACTGTATCCTTGGCACTGCCATCGGTAAGTTTTGTATCAATGTACGAAATCTAGTACTCAACAAAAAAAAAGGTACACGAGAAATGCAAATGGAATTATTGCGTGACAGAAGCAAAAACATTGATGTACAGATTAGAAAACATCAAACGCGATTGCATAGTATTGAGTCTAAACGACTTCAGCATGGCTCTGATGAAAAGTCGTTAGAAGAAATGGTAAATATGAACATATTTTGTTTTTGTTTAGTAACTCTGTATTATAGTCGGACACTATTGTTGAAAAGACCCGTATTTTATATGAAAAGAGAGAATTGCTTCAACGGTACCTTAAGGAATTATCTACCCAAGCTATGCCAGACGTTGCTCATCCTAAGAAACTGGACCATCATTCTACTATTTTTGGTAAAGATTCACTGGAACAATGGGAGGAACTTTTGGGCCCTTTCAAGCAGCGCTACATTGCGCATAATCCTCAGATTGTATGGAATAATTCAGTCCGAAATGTTCTCTATCATGCCATGGATTTGCGTGATCATCATCGTGCTTTATCGTACTACATGACAGCCCGTACTATCAAGTTCTTGAGAGATTTGATTGAGGCTGCTGATATTAAATACGGCCCAAATCACAAGCAATTTGATTTAAACGATGATGATGGCGGCATGGACAATTCAATGGCAAAAGAGTTGATTGCCAAATTACTGTCAGAACAAGACACTAAGTTTTATGCGCCTAATGAAACAGAAGAAGAAAAAACCATAGGCAATCCTGATATCGATGATGTTGATATGTCTCGTAGCGAAAATGTCAATAACCCTCGTATGCAACTCAAGACAGTTCCCAACAATTATGTCATGAAGACAAGTTATCTAATTGATTTATTGAATCCACAGATCAGTCTTCAAAGCGACTGTGATCCGGACAACATTGTCCTTGTAGCGAATGAACGAGCACAAGTCAAAGGACTGAATATTGTAGATGAAACTGATCCTGATATAGAGATGGAAATGGTCAAACATCGTACGATTGTCAGTCTGGATAATGTTCAGTTCTTTGTTGCCAAGAAGGAACAATTTGACAGTGTCGATTTGTTGTTGGATAATCATTATGGTGCAAAAGAAAGCGACCACTGGCTTACTTGGATTCCACCTGAAATGCTGATTAGCTATGTCAAGGGCTCTGATCAATTTCAACGTATTGGTGATCGTATTGAAGCCACTATGCAGTATGATAAATATAACCCGCTCAGAATCAAAACCAACTCCAACATCTATTCTCAAGCACATCCGTTTGAAGACCGTTGTGATTCTGTTCAACTTAACTTCCCTAGCCTTAAATTGACAGCTGACTCTGCACAATACAATGCTATATATCAAGTTGCTACTGATCTACTACTTTACAAAGAACCTGCTAAGAAAGAACGTCTTGCTCGTCTGCGTGAGATTATGATGGCTGCTGACCGAGCTAGCTTATATGAAGTAACCGAGAAGATTGTTGACTTACAAAACAGAGCTCGACAATTAATTCATGCAAGAGATCAATACAGTCAAAACCTAGCTTTGTTAGATGACAAACGAATCGAGGAATTTAAGTCGATTCGATTAGATCTGTTTGACACTATGGAGGAACTTTATCTTGGCATGGAAGCAATTAAATTGATGCAGAGCAACCGACGCAAGGACTATGATGAACACAAGACCAACTTGAAATTCACATTCTGTGCTCAAAAGATTGAATGGGAGATGCTATCCAAAGGAGAAATTCCGCTCTGTGAATGTACACTGACTAACTTCACCTTCAACTTTATTAGTAAAGAAGATCATTCGTCTACAAACATCCTTGAAGTTGATATTGTTCAAGTCAAAAATGTATCTTCCTCTCCTGTATTTGTTGATGTGTTAGGACCTTACTTTGATCATCACAAACCATATGACTTTTCTCGTCATAAAATGCTTCGTTGTTACTTTGTTTCTTTGGCCCCCGTTGGTGGTATTCCGGTTATTCAACATTTGGAACTCAATTTGCATCCTATGCGTGTTCAAATGACATACAGCTTTGGTAAGGCGCTAGCTTATTATCTATTCCCACCAGAAAAATCCCAAAAGCCAATCGAACCAACAGCTATGACTCCCTCTACTTCAGCACCTACGACTACTGTGCTTGACCCAGATTCTAGCTTGACTGATATGACTCTTCAATCTGTAAGCCACGACAAGTCAGATCAAAGCATATCGAAATCAAGCAGCTGTATTATCGCTGGTTCAAACCAAGCTATATCAGCACCTCCTTCACTTTATGCTAGCATGCCTACTCTTGAGTCAACAAAATTGAATACAAGCAATGCCAGTATGAGCAATTCGCGGGAAGAAGACGATACTAACAATAGTCCATCAACACCTAGCAAAAAATCAAGAAAGTACAACCTGCAAAAATCTAACAAGCTCAAAACATCTGATGATCTGTCTGTCATGAAAAAGAGAGCGTCAAGTAATAGAGCCTTTATCCTCGTTAAGATTCCAGGAGCAAGACATTGTCTAAGTTACCAGGTAAGCGACAGGTTATGCTCTATATGTATGTGTTCATCCTATCTTTTAGGGGCCCAAAGAAAAGAATATTGAAGATTTGAGAGACTTTGCTTTTGAACAGCCTACTTTGGAATTTCGTAACGAAACTTGGTCTTGGTTTGAGCTGGCATCCAGCATCAAGAAAGGTAAACAGTTCATCATTTACTTCAAACGCATTGACTCACTTTTTTTTGCCAATCAACAATAGATTTCATGAAAGCAGCCTTGTTGCACAACAGCACTGCTTTGCTTAAAGAAAAGCTTCTACGTCGTCATCCTCGTGAGAATAGCAAGCTTATCGAACCAAGCCTTTCGTCTTATAATCCTTCCATGCATACTGCAGATCCAAACAAAACGATTGACGGAGACAATCATTCAGAAAGTTCACGAGACGAAATGGAAGATTATTTGGACATCAAGGATAACATGTCTTTGCACTCTGCACATTCACAAGAAGTAGAACTTGAATTAGTGCCGCCAAAAAGAACTCACATCTGGTCCAAGTAAAGTACAAAACAAAGTAGTATTGAAATTTATGCATTCGTTATAGGTTCAAAAAGTCAAAAAAGATGGATCATCACCAAAAGCCAGGAAAAGCAGAGCCTAATTTATCTGGTGAAAACCTTTCTGCAAATGTCTTTAAAGATGACTCCTTCATGCCAGAAATGCGGTCCGTATCGCCTAGTCCTATGCGTCAAGACGATGATCAATTGACCATCAAAGGCCGATACTTGCTTGGCAAATATTACAATGGCCCAACACAATGGCTAGTATCTGGTGCTAAGATGAAAGCAAAGCCAATAAGTAATAAAAAAGTATAGACATGATATGAAACCATTAGAGCCAGCATAAAGCTAGGATGAGATCGTTTCTTTGACTATAATAAATGTTCAGGAATTGTTGTACATAATTAATTGAGACTGCAATATTGACCCTGAATGGTCAGTTTGATAGAATTTCTTTTGATTTATTATAGATGTTTTAAAGTTGACTTTTCTTGAGAATGCGTTTGATAAAAGAAGTCTTGATTTTGCCCTCTTTCGTCTGCTTCTTTTTCATACTGAATAAAGACAATTGGCTTGAAGAACCTTTTAGCAAGTAAGTAAACTTATTTTCCTTTCTCTTATCTGATTTTTTTGATGACTCAGTTGTAGTGCTTACAACAACATGAGCTTCAGTGCACATGCTGGACGGTGAACAAGATAGATATGAAGCATGTTCACTGCTTTCTTCACTAGTTTCTTTTTCTGTGTATCCAAGGCTGCTAATGCTAGAACCAAGTGACTTGGTTGTTGTGCTGTCCTGATCCATAGCCAAACTATCCTTGATGGTTCGTTGAAGCAAATGATAGCGAAACAGCTTCTCCTTATAGTAATATGACATTGTACTTTTATCCGCCAAAAGTAATTTGCTTGCAGAGGTATCTTGATCAATATCGCTTTCATCTTGATGGTAAAAGGTAATAGGCTCAAGTAGACTACTACTACTACTACTACTACTACTACTACTACTATTACTAATACTACTACTACGATGGCTATCTAATGAAGACAGGCGCTTGTTTGCTGAGTACTCATACTCTTCTTCTTCACCACTGCTATGGTAGTTTAGCATGCAAACACCATCTATGGAAAAGCTCTTTTTGAACCCGATTTTTTCATGACAAAAATGGCATGACAAATTTTTTTGCGAAATAGTAAGAAAATGGCTAGACTGAGAATTATGCATGCACAAAGCTGGCTCATTACTGCTGATGCTAACTGTAGGTGTTGAAGGGGAGCTTGTTAGTTTGATAGGACGAAGCGTATCTGAAGCAAATGACGAAATGGAAGAAGGACTGCGACAGATAGTAGCACCAGAATCCTTGAGACGGTAGATCATGGCAGATAGCTTTTGTCGTGTTTCTAAAGACCGTTTCATTAATTGCAGCATATTGATGATCACCTCATCCTGCAAACCCCAAGATTGTTCTATGTTTTGTTTTGCGTCTGTCCAAACTTGATTTAGAAAGCTGCAGAAGAGATGCATGATTTCGGATTGGGAATAATAGTCTGTATCAAGGGGCTTACAAGATAGTTCATAGTCCCAAGAAGCCAGCACTTGTTTATAATCCGTTTTCAAATCCTTGTTTTTCATGCCGTAAAAGAAAAAGTAAGAAAAACTATTGCCGTTTTGTTTAGTTTTTATTGTTCAACACATTCCGGAAGCGATTTTATAAGGGACAAGTTCCTTTCTCCTTGTAGAATGCGTATTGTTATTTTATGAGAAAAAGAATGCATATGATGAGTGTCCGTTGGTACCATGATCCCATTTTTTTTGTGAGAATTTTATTACATTCATGTGCTGACATGTTATTTAAATAGATAATGGAAAGAAGGGGGGGAGAGAATAGGGGAAAAAGAGGGGATATGTAAAGCTCAATGATACAAAAAGATGTTGTAAAAATTATGCTTAAACTCCTCCTCCACTACGACTATAAAAAATTAATATATGCTTAATCAGACGAATATCTTACCTAACGTCTCTCAAACCCATGCCATTGTTTTTCGTATGCCAGTCGGCACGAATACGATCCAAATTTGCTGAGTCATACTTGGGTTCACCAGAAGGAATAAATCGCAATGGCTGTGAGACCATAGCAGACGCATTGATTTTCTTCACGGTATACACTGTTGCTGCTGCTGCTACAGTCAACGGGACTGCCCTAAATGACTAATAAGCTAATGCATTCTTTTTTTTTTACTCTATTCATCTTACCAATATAAAGGGCCTTTTGTAGTTAATTGGTTTGGCATGACAAAAAAAAATTACAAAAGAAAAGAAAAAGAAGAAAAAAGAGACAGGAAAAGAGTGTCTGTTTATAGAGTACAGTCATCTCAGAAAGCAAAGTCGCTGATTTGAGTTCAGTGTCGTGCAAGAAGATTGTGCGTTCAACAATGATGTCGATTGCTCCAAAAATAAAGTCTTGCTCACGTGCCACGAACTTGGTTTATTTTTGATTGTCGTTTATAATTATCCAATAAAGTTTTTGGCATTAATTGGGATAAAAAAGGGGTTACAGTTTTCTGTGTCCATTTTTGTATTTCTTTGTTTTCTTTTCTATTTTCTATTATATTTCATTTCACAACCTAAACACCACAATGGACGTAGCTGGAAGTCAGATGTGCTTCAGAGAGTGGCTTCATGTCACAGTCGTATAGATACGATAGTAAGGCTACTATTGCCATGACAACTGCACATCATATTCTGTTGGTTCAATGGAATCTTGTAGCGAGGGAGTAACAGCTGGCTCGCAAAGTGAGAGAAGCTCGATTTCGGCTCGTGTTTCCGTGATGTTTTCATCCACAAACTGCTGAATAATCGACTGAAATGCTGATCTAACGTGCGCCTGGAATGTGTTGCGCTTGTACTTGGCCAGTATTTCAGTGCGCGCTGCTGTCAATAAGGAGGGTGGAAAAATATGGCTCTCGACGGCAAATTCAGCTGTACGCGACGCAGTAATACAAGATCGGCGATATTCTTGGAATTGGCTTGAAACATCGTGACCATCCAGGACCCATCGTTTGTCTTCAGGAGATAGGTTTTCAAGCGATGGTGCTCTTTTTACATGGTTATTGTCGACGTGATGCGCGAGTTCTGAAACAGTGTTAAATATCTCGCGACAGTCTGGGCAAGCGAATTTAACAATGATTGCTGTGCCTTCTTGTGTGTATTTCTTCACGTTGCTTGTGTTGTAGACATGCACTGGAATTTCGTTTGTTGATTTGCGACGGAGCTATTATGAAGATTTGCCGACCAACATTTTTCCACCCTCCTTATTGACAGCAGCGCGCACTGAAATACTGGCCAAGTACAAGCGCAACACATTCCAGGCGCACGTTAGATCAGCATTTCAGTCGATTATTCAGCAGTTTGTGGATGAAAACATCACGGAAACACGAGCCGAAATCGAGCTTCTCTCACTTTGCGAGCCAGCTGTTACTCCCTCGCTACAAGATTCCATTGAACCAACAGAATATGATGTGCAGTTGTCATGGCAATAGTAGCCTTACTATCGTATCTATACGACTGTGACATGAAGCCACTCTCTGAAGCACATCTGACTTCCAGCTACGTCCATTGTGGTGTTTAGGTTGTGAAATGAAATATAATAGAAAATAGAAAAGAAAACAAAGAAATACAAAAATGGACACAGAAAACTGTAACCCCTTTTTTATCCCAATTAATGCCAAAAACTTTATTGGATAATTATAAACGACAATCAAAAATAAACCAAGTTCGTGGCACGTGAGCAAGACTTTATTTTTGGAGCAATCGACATCATTGTTGAACGCACAATCTTCTTGCACGACACTGAACTCAAATCAGCGACTTTGCTTTCTGAGATGACTCTAAAAGAAAAAGAAAAATGGTGTTACTTTTGTAAAGCAGGTTGCACACATTATGTGATTCTCAAACACACCAGAATAGAAGTTACAGTCGTTCCTTTACTTGGAAGGTGAGAAAAATTGACTGTATATAATTTGATCAGGCACAAGTCCTCCAAAGTACAGGCTCAAACATTTTCAAATAAAGTCTATGTATACTACGAGTAGCAATTTTAATCTATTAGTAGCCTACAATGACACGATCTTTGTCGGCCAAATCTTTCCACACTTTAGTGCCTTTAAATCCATGTTTTCTCATCGCTTCATTCAACAGCCCAACTTGATGTGTGCCACCTATTTCCATATACAGATAAGGCATGCTAAGCATAGGGCTAATAGCTGTCGTCATTTGAATGATGCGCTGATGTACCCGTGTGCCTTGATCTTCTGCTACTAAAGCACCGACATCCTCCCAACTTTTCACATCAGGATCAAGGCTATCATATTCATCCAGAGTGACATAGGGTGGATTAGAAACAATAAAATTAAATGTATCTTGCGGTAGATTGAATTCAAATATATCTTGTTGCACAAATTCAACCGGATTTAACAAGACATGCTGATGTACTTGCAAGTTTTCTTTAGCAAGTGCAATGGCTTTGTTTGAAATATCAAGGCCAGTGATATGCACAGTGCCTTTCGGTAAATGTTTGGCTAATGCAAGTGCAATACATCCTGAGCCTGTACAAATATCAAGGATACGCAACGGGCTCTTTAGCTTATCTAAGTGGTGTTGCCTTAGTTGATCTATCACTTTATATGTCCATTCTTCTGTCTCCCATCTGTTTAACAATTAGTTCCACACGCACAATATATTTGTGCATTACCGAGGAATTAATGTAGGAGGTCGCGTAACAATGTCCAAGTCGCAAAATGGTTGCGTACCTTATGATAATGAATAAGGCAAATCAAGAGAATATCACTAGCTAGCTACCTAAGATATATTGCAGAGGCTTGTGCTCTCTAACACGCTGATCAACATATTGATCAAGTAGATCTATGTCTTGTTGCAAAACACATTCTCTCCCTGTATCAGATATCACTTTCTGTTTTAACCAAACTAATTGTCGTTTTGCATGGTTTATATCTCCTTCGCAAACAGAAGTTAAGCTTTGTATCCACTTTGCTGTTTGATTAGCTAGCGACTTTGAACGCATAATAGAGTACACACACACACACACACACAAAAAAAGAAATGAAAAGGCTTTTTATTTGATAGTCACAATTAACATGATACGTTCTTTGTTTGTTCTTTTCCTTTTACTCTTTTTATTCTTGACTTGATATGAGTGGAAAAGACTATTCAGCAGTTCCTCCACCTCCTTCTTTGGCACCTTCTGAAAGCAAAGGCTCAGCTGCACCTGCTGCACCAGTCAACTTTAACGACGCCTTATCCAAAGCAAGAGCTATTGCAGAGAAATTGAAGCAACAGTCCGCTGGCAATATGTTAACGACACCCTCTACTGTCAACACTGCTACTAATACTGCTGCTCTTCCCCTCCCCCTCCTTCTTCCTCTGGTAATTCTTATACTTGAAGATACAAAGTATACTTATACCAAAATATAGGCACAAAAAGAGGTTACGATGATGATCGTGATTCTTACCGCTCAAGTTCCCGCTCGTATGGCTCTTATCAAAACGAACGCGACAATAAGAGATCTGCATACGATGGTGGATCATCAAGACCTTCTTGTATGTTGCTGTCTCTTGCAACAAAGAAAAGAGACTTTGTTGTGTATTTAAAAGGCTAATATTTGCGATAGATGGAGGAAGTTCAAGCAGTAAAAGATATGGTCTTGGTTCAGAAGAAAGAAAGTCTTCTTACCATAGCAGTGGATATCATCATCAAGAAGAATATAGTGTACCTAATCATATGGTGGGCCTCTTGATTGGCAAAGGTGGTGAAAATCTCAAGAAGATTGAACGCATGTCTGGTGTTACTAAAGTTCAGTTCGCTAGTGGTAATAGAGATGCTTGTTATTACTATTGTTTTTCTAATACCTTGATAGACCCTGTGGGTGACCAAAGACCTGTTCACTTAACAGGTGAGCCTGATCAAATAGCTGTGGCACGTGATATGATTCGTCAAATGGTAGCTGATGCTCAGGCAAATGAAAACATGCGATATGGTGGTCGCAACGATTATGGATCGTCCCATAATCCTTCTTCTTCAGCATCAGGTACATCAGCAGGATCATCAGGAGGAAATACAGTAACTATCCGTATACCAGTCTCAAAAGTTGGTTTGGTGATTGGACGTGGTGGAGAAACCATTCGTGATTTTGAAGAGCGTAGTAAAGCTAAGATTTTGATTGCCTCGGACAGTACTGGAGATAGAGACAATGAACGTGTCATTACTCTTGTAGGCGATGATTCTGCTACTCAACATGCTAAATCACTTGTTGAAGACATTGTATTTGGCAGCAATAATGTAAGCTTTGTATGAATGCCTATGGTCAACTCAGTTTTATATATATATATAGGCTGGTCCAAGTAGAAGTTGGAATGATAGTTCATATGGTGTTGGGCGTAATGATGAGCGTGCATTTATTACTGTTCCTTCTTCTGCAGTGGGTCTCATCATTGGAAGAGGCGGTGAAACTGTCAGAGCGATACAAGAACAGTCTGGTGCTCGCGTCAAGGTGGACCCTACTTCAGACCCCAATGCAAAAGAACGTACAGTCAATATTTCTGGTGACTCAAAAGCTGTTAGTATAGCAAAACAAATGGTAGAAGAAAAGGTGTCAGAGGTAATATTATACAATCATATTATACTGTCTACTAACGAACCTTTAGGCAACTCGAGGCAGAGGAGGTTATCAACAAGACTATGGTAACAACTACCCTCAACAATACAATCAATACTATGGACAATATGGATATGATCAATATGGTGATAATTCAGGTAAGAGACGTGGTTTATATGAGTCTGTATCTAACCTCCTTCAAACAGGCTATCAACAATATCCAGACTACTACAACTATCAACAAGGCGGAGAACAAGAGGATGGACAGAAACCACCTGTCAATTCTGAGAACAAGGATACGAAAGACGGTAAAGAAATTGACGATAATGGTCAAAATAACCCTGATGATCAAATGTCAGCGTATTACGCACAATACTATGGAGGTCAACAGCCTACTCAGGAGCAACAAGAAGCTTATTATCAATGGTATCAACAATATTATGGCCAGCAATACTATAATCAGCAACAATCAGAAGATCAACAAGACAATGCCAAAAATCCCTCAATACCTACTGAATCTAATGAAGACGTAGATGGCGAAGCTATTACTGGCGAAGATGCTGGCAAATAACTTCACTTTTTTTTTCTATTTTTTGTTTTGTTTGTAATAATACCTTTTCTTACCTTTTGATACATTATGGCTTTTTAGCTGTACTTTGTATTTAAAACTTCGGCGTTTTTTTATTTCATTTTAATGGTAAAAACAAATGTCGAGACAAATGATCATTCAAAAGTGCCTAAAATATAGAGAAAAGGTGTCTCGAGTCATTAATAGAAGCTACAGACTCTATTAAGGCACATCGAATGTTGTAGAAAGGGAGTGTCTAGATCATCACTATGGTGAGAAAATTTCTAGAAAGGGGCTTTTTGTTTAAAGCCCTAGCCTACAGCTTTTATAATGCTCCTGCAAATCTACCGCTTCTATAGTGCTATACAATCATTTTTTTACTAGCACACAGCATAATAAAATGTTGCTCCATTGCAAACTTATGAAAATTGAGAAAATCGTCGAGGTATCAAGCACTTTTTGCAAAAACAGGTCGATTTTAAAAAAAAATGTCGTTTTTTTTTGCTTGTATATCTTGGCATGAGAAACTTAAAGAAGTGAATTTGAGGTAGTGTGAGGGTAATTTTGGACAGATATTGGTTGTATACATAGGCTCTTTCGATGCAGTCAACTTGGAATTTGAGAGAGCATGAGAATTGATGAGTAGCATAAACCTCTCATGGTATCTGGTATTGAATGCTAGCCAGAGTTGCAAAGTCAATATTGATTTCTTCTCAATAGAAGAATAACAATTAGCGTCACCATTGTCAATTAATAATTTTCAAGTACTCTTTAGTGTAAACTCTTTGCTAGAAAAGAGTCTGTTAACACGTGTCATCTCAGGGTACAATAGAAACTTTATCCGTTTGCTCTTTTATGCAAGACTTTTTTCACGAAAACATGAGCCGCATACAATATGATACGTCATTAATTTAAAGCATCTAAATGTAATACACTGATATGCTTGCTTAGAATAAAAGAATGGCGTGTATAGATCTATATTTAATCATAGAATTTGGCTTGCTCTTATCCATAATTAGTAATCCGTTTATTAAAAATATGAGGTCTTTTTTGGCTGCCAACACAGAAAAAAAAATCTCGGTCTATATAAATAGATGTAGATCCAACCTCTTTCTATCTATGTAATACGAACCGTTCTTTACATTACGGGTAACGTAAATTGTGCTAATTTATAAATTATAGATTTTTTATATGCGAATTGCTCAGAAGATCTAAACCTTATCATCAAGAGAACAACAAATAGCAATAATGATAATTTGCAATTAACGAAAATGGTAATTTAAAGCAAAATATTGTATTGTCCTTTTTTTGAACTACAAGGCAGCTTACAATTGGTCAATAAATTACTTCTCAATGTATACATAATTAAAATGTACGCGTTATTATGTAACATAAAATACGTTTGAGATGCAGACTATCTTTTCTTTTATTATTTGATTTTAATCAACTGTTGATAAATACAGAGAACGCATTTATTATCTCATAGAAATAACGCCGTTTTGACTTAATTTACGGGGAACAAAAACATTGTGTGACCATTTCAAATAGCATTCTTTGTATGTATACCAAAGTTTGGTTGCATTATCATGACTTGAATCATTTATGTGTAATTATGTAGGTTAATGATACTTTTTTTTTGTTTTCAAACTCAAGTGAACTGTCAAACAATACAGGCTTTACATTTAAAGTAAACAAGGTAGAGATAAAAAAACAAGCGGCTATTAAATAGCTTCTTTTGTTCTAAATATCGGTCATTGATTCAATATAATTGTCATTTAACCATGAGCAACAACACAAGAACAACAATTTCTGTAGTGTACAAAAATAACTCTTAATAAAACTATTTAAAAACTCATTCACTCTCTTGGTTCTGGTTTTCATCTCTCTTCTCTTCTTCGCTCCTTTACATACATTCCTTTTCCACCTTAAAAAAAGTACAGATGAAGATTCAAACATTGATTATTGGAGAGTACCAAATGTCTCCCGCCATTTCATTCTGTTTATATCAGATTCCAACACCAATGGTGACACCACCTAGAGCCATTTACTCGCAACAAAGACTAGAAAATCAACCCTCATTTTCCAACTACTTTTGCTTAGAAGACTTATTTGCCATCTTTGATCTTCACTTGACCAGCCACGACTTGTACAAATTTTACCTTCAATACCCAAGTTTATTCTGTAAAGACAAGGAAGGTCGCTCTTATGTTCAGACCAACTTGATGGCTGATGTTGCTTTGAAGCATAACATTTGCAATTTGTCTGATCTTTGTCGTCTTTCAGAAGAGGACTTATTAAAGGGCGGAGCTATTCCTTTATTAAAAATGACAACTTTTGTTCGCCTATTTCAAAAACTTAGCATTGTTTCCCTAGACAAATTCGAGCCAAGACCTTTGGATGGAAACGAGTGGTTCTTTTCTTCCGCCAACAATACAGCCCATTTGGTCAAGTTGGAACCCATATCACCTACTTTTTCTACTCTCCATCATGCAAAACCATCTCCAAGGTAAATTATTTTTTTATTATTTTAGTTCCCCTTTGTTTTTTTTTCTTTTTTTAGAAGGGCGCTTTTATTTTGCAAGTGTTACATTGCGAAGAGTGGTCGATCCAAATTTATTTTATTATTATTATTTTTTCTTGTACGCCATTAGAGTAACCATAAATATTTATTTAATTTAGAGTACAACGCCTGTCATCTTGTTCTTCCTCTTTTCCCTCCTCCAACTTGAAAATGAATCATCCACAAGAAGAACTAGACGATAAAAACTCAAGCCAAGTTCGATTGCCCAAGCCCTCTTCACTCTTATTAAAGCGTTTGGCTCCTAAACATGGACACAAGAAGAATTTGACTATCATGACCCCTTCTTACAATGAAGAGACAGTTCATGGCATTCAATCAGCTCCATTGAAAAGATCTGCCCTTCCTCCTTTCCAAACGCGTACTAGTGGCAAGATCATCAATAAGGTCATCAAAAAGTCTCCTCCAACAGCTACATTGAAGAATAACACTCGTCGCCTGGCTGTGCCTGCTACTGCTTTTGCTATTTCTGCTCCATGGCCCCAAACTTCCGCACAAGTAAGGTTTCCAAGCCCTCCTATTGTTCCTTCTCAACAACCTGCGTGGAGTCAATTCCGCCAACAACAACAAGTAGCCCCTGCTCTCAAGACTGCTACTATTGCTTGTCTCCCTCGTACGCCTTATACTACTACTAACAATAATAATAATAATATCTCTAATACCTCTAATACACCTAATACGCACACTCAGACTCAATCAGCATCACCCACACCATCATCACATCATTCCAACAACAACACCAATTCAGCAAGTTACATGACACAAAAGCAGAAATTTCTACAACCATTTGAATTTCTGTACGATCACATTGAACAGACCAGAACCTTGAAGTCCACATTGGATGACCAAATTCGTCGTTCCCACTCTTTAATACAAACATTGCAGTCCTCAAGCACCATGATGGACTCTCTTGTACGTCGACAAGTACGTGATGTGGTCGAACAACAATTCGAGGCTCGTTTGCGTGAATGCACTGAGCGTATTTCTCGGTTAGAATATCGTGTCCCGTCAAAAGATAGACCTATTTCGCCTTCTGTGTCTCCTTCTCCTACCAACAACAAAGAACAAGATATGTTAACTCAGTTGATGAGCAGAATCGATCAATTAGAATCCAAATTAGTGGCTCAAAAAGAAAAATAACTATTATCTCTGGCTAGATGATACGCATCTTTTGTGTATGTGTAGATACCCTTGTATATTTCTTTCTTAGAAAATAAAGTACACGTTACTCAAGACCTTTTTTGAGTGCAAAATTATTTTTAGTGATTTTAATAAAAAAAAATCTTTTTGTTTAATGCAAGTAAAGGGTGATTAAATAAAGTTAAGCTTTTTCCACTATTATATCGCTGTTTTAATAAAAAGTTCATGCAATCTTTATTTAATCAAAGAATCCACTGTTGTCCTCATCATATTCAGTCTATTTATTCATAATTTAGTATATCTAAATTCACTGATGTTTCATTACTTACATAGGTAGTGTTCCCATCAGGATCAATTCTTGTAACTGCCATAATGCCAGATTTAAGTATAATTCATTTTCTTTTTTTCTTTTTTTTTTTTTACCTTCAACATCATTATCAAACCAACCGTCTTTTCTTTCTACAATCGTTTGTCCTCCATATTCATCTATATAACTAAGTAAAAAAAAAAAAGTAGCTTTTGATTGAACTTACCAGCAGTGATGACAGTCTCTCTATCAGCTCCAAACCAACCACCATCTTCACGAATAATGGTTGTTGTTTCCCCTCCACCGTAGTCGGGTTGAGGAGGAGCAGGAGAAGGATTGAGGTTACCATAACCACCATAATCCATAGGTGGTTGCTCGACAGAAGGAGGAGGTTGGTTATAAACAGGCTGCTGATTATACATTTCTATAAACATGATGAGTTACATCTATTTCCCTGGGGTCACATACGTTGTTGCTCAAGTTGTCTTTGTTCTTGTTCTAATCTCTCGATACGATCACTTTGCTCTTGTTCATGATTCATGATACTACCAACTGCAAGCCCACCAGCGACACCAAGTGCTGCTGCTCCTGCCATCTTCATGCCCGAAGACATACCGCTTGTTTTGTTTTGTTGGGAAACAGGTGGTGCCTGACCATAGCCAGCTTGTTGAAGTGGCTGACCATAAGGCGAATGACCGTAAGATGATTGGCCATAAGGTGACTGGCCATAAGGTGACTGGCCATAAGGTGATTGTCTTTGTTGCTGAGGAGGAGGATAGGATACGTTGCTACCATAAGACGTTTGTTGCTGAAGAGGAGGAGGATAAGGCGAGTTGTTGCCATAAGAGGGTTGTTGAGAGGGAGGAGGGTAGGGCGATTGTCTCTGTTGTTGTGGGGGTGGTGGGTAAGGTGAGTTATTACCGCCATAAGGTTGTTGTTGAGGATATCCGCTACCATAAGATTGTTGTGGTGAGGGATAAGTGACGGGTTGTTGAGGGGATTGGTATCCGCCATAAGGCTGTTGTTGAGAAGGAGTGGGGGGGTATGGACTATTATTTCTGTTTTCATGGTGGTGACTAGGGTATCCAGCACCATAGCCTTCTGGGCGAGGAGGCTGAGGAGGAGAGGGGGTATTAGTGTATCCACCATAAACAGGTAGTGCATTGTTATATTGAGGAGGAGCTGGTCTTTCCCAATGTGTTGATTTCGTATTATGATCAACGTAGTAACTAAAATATCATCAAGATGAAACGTAAAATAAAAACAAACACACTTACGGTCTACCTTCAGGTGTAAATTTTTCTTCCCATCCTGTTGTATTGATTAAACAACAATGTTCTACTTTCTTTTTTTATATATAAATATTTACCTGGGGGTAATGGACTCGACATTTCTTATTAGTAAAGAGTGAGAAAGAGAAAAAAAGAAAAAAAAAAGGGAGGGGAACACAAGTTTATTTTACCGAGTATTTTCAACTTCGGACTCATAAAGTATTCACGTTTTCTTACTCTCTCAAAACCAACCAAAAAAAATTTTTTTACATGAAAAGAGTTTATTATTAGGTATTTCAATATATAATTTATGTAGATCCAAGTTATCCTTCTCTTTTAATTATTGTACATAAAGTTTATACTCTGTTTGTGCCTTGAGAGCTGAAATTTGGTTCTTGAGCTCACTGATATCTGTATCGCCCCTCTTGAACCCACCCTTGGAGCCCACTCTTAATTTTGCTACATCATTTCTTTGGCTTAGTAACTCTTCTTTCAAGCGCATCAATTCTTTATCTTGTGACTTGATCTTATTGAGTGAAGATGCATATTCAGCTTGAAGTGCATCCCGTTGTGATTTCAAAGCAGCCCATGTATCGTTATCCTTAGTTGTTTCCGTATTGCCAACGTTGTCTGCTATCTCCTTTGCCTTTTGATCTAAACGGTCATACTTTTCAATCCAAGAGCGTACTTGGTTCTCTAATTCAACAGCCTTTAGTTTCAAACGTGATTTCTCTTCGCGTTGTTGTGTGAGGTTCTGGATAAGATCAACAACACGAGACTCAAGTTTGTAAGAGGCTTCCTTCAAGTGACTGACGGATCTGGCTTCAGCGCGAAGTAAGACGAGTTGGCGGCGTGCTTGACGACGACGGACGCATGTTTGAACTTGAATGACATATTGACGAATAGCTTGGTATCGCTTACGAGCCAACCAACCACGAGCAACCTTTTGAATCAATACAGCAGCATGGTCTCGCTTGAGTGTAGCATGCTTCTTTCTGGCAATTGTACCACGGACAGCTGATTGTATTTGAATGATGGTTTGACGTGTCTGCAAGTATTTCTTGCGAGCAATGTATCTCCTCCAGTTCTTTTGGATCACAATAGCAGCCTTTTCTTGACGCATATGTTCTAATTTTTGAACAGCATGTTTTTGACGAGCAACGCTTTGCAACATCAAAATAGCCTTTCTTGTTCTCAAATAATGAAGACGAGCAAGGTAGCGACGAATATTTTTTTGAATCATAATAGCACATGAGTTCAATCGATCAGATCTTAATTTTTCCATATAGGCAAGCTAACAAAATATAAGTTTCCTTTTTAGTGTTTTATATTTTGCTTACCTGGCCAGCACGGAAGAAGATCTTTGTAAGACCTACTTGGTATTTATTGGTATCATGAATGGCTGTATCCAGAATTTGTGAACAAATGCCTCTAATATCAGCATTAGACTTGGGGTCGCATTGTTTGAAATCAATCAATGCATGATATCTATACAACACATAAGTAACTCATTTTTTTTTTTGTAATACAATACCTTTCAGCAAAGTCTTCAAAAGTCCAACGAGTAGGATAACCAGCACAACTGATACGAATAGTTTCTAAAACACCACAAGCACGAAGTTGAGAAAGGACAATGCTGGGTTGGAAGACCCAGGCAACCTTGGCCTCATTTGGCTTGATACAACGAATATAGTGTACGTTTGTCTCACCAATGGTATCCATCAAAGTAATCAATGATAATTTGAAGATGGAGCCCAATGTAGGCTTCTTGGCAGTACTCAATGTCTTTTTGGCAGGTGCCTGTTCGGCGGTAGGCGAACTGGGAGCAGGCTGAATCATCTCGGATAAGAATTGAGATTTAGATGCTTGGAGCAAGTTCAAGAGTTCGTCGGGAACAGTATCCTTGTTCTTGTCCATAAAACCTTCAGCTTCATATTGAACATCATGAGCATAATGAGCAACAACAAAGGCATTGTTGGAGAAACGAGGCTTTTTGAAATAGTCTTGGAATTGAGGAGCATTGCCAAAGTTTTGATAAAGCTTGTTACAGAAACCTTGGTCTGAACCGGAAGGTAAACGAGATTCTTCATCTAAAAGCGACAAGATACCCATCTTGGCTTCAATCATCTCAATACACTTTTGGTTGTCACTAAATGAGATAAACTTCCAATCAATCTGTTCCTTGACGTATTCTTCTTGTTCTAGTTTAAATACATGTTGATTGAACTAAACATGTTGTTAGTATTCAGCACTGTTTATAGTTTGACACACACTCTCTCTCTCTCTCTTTCTTTCTCTTTTTTTTTTTTTACCTGTTGTTGAAGCTTTTCATTAGCATAATTGATACAGAATTGTTCAAAAGAATTTTTCTTGAAGTGTTCAAAACCATAAATATCCAAAACACCAATGAAGCTAGCCACTTGGTCAACATCAGAACAAGACAAGCTATCATTAATGACATTGACCAACCAATCAAACAGATTGGCATAGATAAATTTGGCAACTGAATCACGAACAACTTGAGCTTGTGTAGGATTCAAGTTACTAATGATCTTTTCTGATCTTGTTACAATTTGTCTTCGCACAATCCATTTCCTAAATTCTGATGTGTCCAAACCCAATAATTCTGTAGCTTTTACAAGAGATGGTTCGTCCTCAGGCAAAGTAGCATCATTTCTACCACCAATTTCAATGTTACCCAAGTGCAACAAAGCTGCCAATAAGCGGAAGATTTCTGTCTGAGTGTTTTCATTAATACCAATGGTTTTGAGACCTTCACGAGTTTCTGCAAAGTCCTTGGCATCGTCTACGCCATCAATAGAACCAGTACCACTTTGATTCATATAATGAAATTCAGACCATGGCTTGAGATCCAATTCTTGTCTTTCAGCATCAGTAGCACCTGAGCATAGCTTTTTTTAAAAAAAAAATAAGAATAAAAATAAGTATCTACACATACTAAGCAAAATACACTTACTTGATAAAAGACATGGTAGTTTCTTTCAGTAGCAGGTTGAAAGATAAGACGAGATCTTTCCAATAAATAGGTTTTGATCTTGGCACCCACAATGTTACGCTGCTTGTCAAATTCAATTTGAATGTATTTACCGAATCTCGAAGAGTTATCATTTCTAGTGGTTTTTGCGTTACCAAATGCTTCCATGATTGGATTAGTGGCTATATTGAAGTTAGTATGTGCCTGTCACTTGCATTTTATTATTATTGTTATTATTATTACCCAAGATTTGCTCTTCTACTTCAGTCATTGATTCACCCTTGGCTTGTTTACCAGAGGCTTCTTTATCATCTGCTGTAGCGAAATAACGCATGATATATTTAGCACTCACTGTTTTACCAGCACCACTAGGATAACAAAATAAGAATATATGTTTTCTGTTTTATAGTTTACCTTTCTCCTGATACAATAATAGTCTGGTTCTTGTTATCTCTAATCATACATCTATAAGCATCTTCTGCAATAGCAAAAAGATGTGGTTCAAGTTCGCCTCTTCTGCTTCCCGAATACTTTTGAATAATTTCGGGATCATACAGTTTGACACGAGCAAAAGGATTGGCTGCAATCAAGACAATACCGGAATAAGTATAAATATTGTTTTGTTCATAACGAGTTTTGATGGTTTGCAGCACTATAAGGAGAGACAGAAAAAAAAATCAGTTCATGCAAATAAGGAGTCAAATGTATGTACCTGAAGGTTCGTTAAGATAACTGAGATTGGTCAAGTCGTCTGTGTTCTCCATTTTAGGAGGATTTCTAAGTGGAGGAAGGCTGATTTTGCCCGATTCGATATCAGCGAGACTAGCCTCAAAAACATGTTGCTACAAAATACGTGTCAGTCATGCTGTATGAAACATAAAGACTGTACCTTTTCGGCGTCGATATCGTCTAGGAAACTAATCTTGACAGACTTGTCATCTTGCTGCTTGGAAATGACAGAGGCAGAAACCCAGCCGTTTTCCTCATCAGCAAACCAGGCTTTGATACCTTGGGTATAGACTTCTACTAGGTCTAGATTAGCTTTAGTCATGTTGAGAAAAAGCAGAAAGAGATGAAGAAAGGAAAAGATATTAAACTTTTTTTTTTTTATAATTACTCGGTCAAGGCACAAGTCCGAAAAGCAACAGGTCTGAGTTTGGTAAAAGAAAACCTGTTTCATTCTAATTTCTTCTTGTCGTAATATAAAGCTTCTTTTTTTTTGGCGCTTTACAAATTGGCCAAGTCACAGAAAAAAATCTCCTAAGGGTTCGTTTGTTTGCTTGATTTTTTGCTCTCTTCTTCCTTTGGTACTGTCATATTGACAAATTGGTTTGTGTAAACTGTAATTTAAGTTTCTTTTTTATTATAGCAGTTTCGTACTCCGTTATCTTGATCAACACCTTGAAGAGAGATCTAGGAACATTATTCATCTATCGTCTTCATGACACTTTAACTAAGGGAGATAATAGTGAAACAAACAAACATATCTGAGTACTTTTTTTCATGGACAAATGAAGTTGATAGATCCATTTAATAGCTGAATTTTCTCGTAACACGAAAATTAAAATGTCTTTGAAAGTATTACTAAATGAAGAAACAGGCTGAGAAATTGCGCAAGGAACAGGAACAAGAGGATTACCTTTATTATGCAAAAATAAGAATGTAGAATGAGCAAGAAGACACGATTCTTCAATGATTAAGACTATTAGATCTTGGCATCATCCAATTACATAATATTAGGCAATGTTACTTGCTTTTTGAAGTCTGTTTCGTTAGGATATATCAATTCCTTGGCTTTACAAGTGATGCATCGCTTCAGCGCTTAGCTTAGTTTCTCTAGGCACAGTGACCTAAACCTCAATAGCAGCAAATCATTAACTAGCAATTTTGTAAATTAGAAAGACATGCCTATGGTAGACGCACACTTTTTGTTAGACCAGATAATTGCCGCTCTCGGAGTAATACAATTCTGGCCGGATGAGCCTTTATATGCTTTTATGATTTTGTCTTCTTTGTATTGTTGATTGTTTTTTTTCTATGTTTTATGCCAATCAATGATTTCCTTCTCTTTTCTGAGCTGTATCTATATTCCCATTTTCTATAGGCAAGCTAATTTCAACGAATGATGGATTAGGATGCACTCTGTAAACGATGAAAAAGAACAGACGGTCTGTTTATAAGATATTCACGCCTTCTAACTTATTTTGTAGACAAAATACTATTAAAAAAAAGTGTATAAAATGTTCCTAAAACGGTTTTTTTGCTTAATTGTCTTGCAGCTTGCGAAATAAAATATTCAAGTTCATTCTTCTTTTGCACCTGTTGTTTTCATGCGTAAACGAAATCTTCGGAGACGCAAAAACTCAACAGCAAGCCCAAAAGAAAAACCTGCAGATGACTAAATTTTTCGGCGGGAAACAGTTTACTCTTCTTTCTCTATTTCAGAAATGAGCAATAATAAAGCTTCTGTTATGAACGTAGCTGGTGCTTCAGTATCTGAGTCTATTCTTGCAGCAAACGAAACAAGAGATATTGTATTACCAAACCAAACAGAACACGTTGCCCATATAGCTGTTGACGTGAGTATATGTCAGGCATTTTCTCGTTTATACTGACTCATGTTAGATTGGCGGTTCACTAGCAAAGATAGTATACTTTACTTCCTCGGCAGAAAACAGATCAGGTGGTCGACTCCACTTCAAAAAAATCGAAACAGAACGAATCGACGAGTGTATTGATTTTCTTGCGGAACTCATGGCAGATGCTCGTATGTTAAAACCCGACAATAAGAATCTCGTCTTGAAAGCCACTGGAGGGGGTGCTTATTTGTTCTACGAGAAACTTAAGGAGCGCTTACCAGGAGCTATTATTCAAAAAGAAGATGAAATGGATTGTCTTATTACAGGTTAATCTCGTAAATTTATGCATAAACGTAAACTAACGTAATCACCATGTAGGATTGAATTTTTTTATTACAGAGATACCCTATGAAGTCTTTACTTATAATGAGCAAGAAGCAGATCCAATGCAATTCGAACAAAAGGCACAAAACATCTACCCGTACATGGTATTCTTCTATATGAGTACAAAACAAGTGTGTATTGATTAATGAATAGCTTGTTAATATTGGATCTGGTGTCAGCATATTGAAAGTGACAGGTCCTGATGAGTTCTCGAGAATTAGCGGTACTTCTGTAAGTAGACCTTGGCTTGTTTACTGCTTCTTTAACAACTTTTTTAATAGCTTGGTGGAGGTACTTTGTGGGGCTTAATGTCACTATTAACCAAAGCAACTTCATTTGATGGTAGTCTATTCTTCTCATTTGCTATTTTTAACCTTTTCGTCTCGAATAGAAATGCTGGAGATATCCAAAGATGGTGACAACAAAAATGTCGATTTACTTGTGGGTGATATCTACGGTACTGATTATACCAAGTTGGGCCTCAAGGCAACCAAGATTGCTTCGAGTTTTGGTAAAGTCTTCAAGAAGGGTGTGCAACAATCACAGGATAACTTCAACCCAGCTGATATTGCAAAGAGTTTGTTGTTCATGGTCAGGCAAGTACTGACATATAGTGTCTATAAATATACTAACAAGTGTTTCTCTAGTAATAACATTGGACAAATTGCTTACCTCAATGCCAAACAACACAATTTAAAACGTATTTATTTTGGTGGATGCTTTATCCGAGGCCATCCTATTACAATGAATACACTTTCTTATGCCATTGATTTTTGGTCTAATGGCGATATGAAAGCCTTGTTTTTAAGACATGAAGGGCACTTGGGCGCAACAGGCGCTGTAAGTTTTGATCTATATCAAACAAAAATACTTACTTCTTTTTTTTGTTATAGTTCTTAAAGCATTCTGTTATTCGTAGAGCACGCCACTCGTTTTCTTTCTCTGAAAACAATTTTGTTCCTGTAATCAATCCCGATCCTAAAGATGTATATGGTGTATTAGAAGAAACGAATGTTGAGCTTCGAGCACCCGAAAATGAATCTGATTTGACTAAAGAAGAGAAATAGATTTGTAATATAGATAATAGAGCTTTGTTTTATTGCAATTATATATATATATATATATACGTATGTGTATGGTATATATAGTGATTTGGTGAGGTAAAAATACATGATATGATTAGACTGTAACTATTTCTGAGCTCATTTTGCTGCATTAGAAGGTCCTGCCCCTAACAGACCGAGTGTGTCCATGAAATCAGGACTTGGTCTCCAGGGCGGCATCTCTTCTGGGCCTACAGTACTTGAGTGGTTTTTGAGTAAGAATAATACTCCGAGTCCAGTCAATGAGAATAAGACACCCGTTGAAATACCCATTGAAATTAATATCACAGCTGCAATTGATAAGTGATCTATAAAGATATGTTAATTTTGACACAAAAAGGTTCTTCTTAAACGCTTACGAGGGGAAGAACTTTGTGGTTGTAAATTAGGGTCAACAGTGTGGATGATTTGATTGATAATCCCTGGATAACCAACGATTTGTGTTGTGAGTAGATAAGGATACCATGTGTTGCCATCAAAGAGAGCTGCACTTGCATTACCAAAGTCAGTCAAGTATAGCTGTCCCACTGCCAAAAGCATATTTTGAGTACCATCCGGGAAGCGCTTCTGTAATGAGAAGCTAGAGATAGGTACAGATAAAAGCTGATTAATCTGGCTTTTTATATCCAAGTTAAAATTAAGTGGTTCAAACATGTCTCCAGTTAACATCCCAATATAATTCCCGGTTGAGCTATATAAGATATTAGTAAATACTTTGAACAGCCTGTTCTTACTTTGTTCCAGAAATAATAAACTGTTTATCCGTCTGCAGAATAGCTGAATTCGCTGTACTTTGTAATTGAGATGTATAAGGTTCAATAGTCCATATATTGCTCTGATCGCTAGCACTTGCAATGGGTTGTGTAGACCTGCCCTGTACTGTTAAATTGCCTATAGCAAAAACTTTTTGATTATTTTGTGTGGTGATGATATCATAAACAGTGCCAGATAATCCAGGATAAATATCATTCCATTGTCTGTTTGAAAGACTAATCGCACAAACAGAGTTACAATCTAATGATCCAGCTTTGCTAAACTGCCCACCAACCAAGATACGTTTCCCGTCAGGATGGACTTTAATAGTATGAACAATGCCTGGTTGATTTGTCTCATCTAAATCCAAATCAATAAAATAAATAGGATTCTTTTTTTTTTTTCAGTTTACCTAAAATGCTAGCAACTTGTATGGAAGCCGAGTTGTTTGCCAAATCATAAATAGCAAAACTTGCTGATATATTTCTTTGTGGATCCGCACTGAATTGACCTCCAACATACAATTTGTCTTGAAAAACAGTCAACGAATTTACTTTTCCTTGTACATAGCTAATGTTTGTCCAAGCGTTCTTGCTATTGCTATAGACAATAAAAGTTGTGACATTGTTGTTTTCTTCTGTTTTTAAACTATACGTGTAGTAGGCGATAATAGTTGAACTTGAATCATTCTTGGACCACACCACACCTGCAGTGGTAATTATGTTTTTAGAAAATATATTACGTGAAGCGTTGAAGCTTGTTGACGTGACAAGATCAGTACGATAGGTTTGTGCGCCCAATATACCACCTGCAATCCATCTATCTTGGTTTCCAGTAGATACATCTGTTACCACCTCACCAACAATTAGAGAACTTGGCTCTATCCAAGCCATTTGCTCTATATTCCATTTTGCATTTCTCAGAGATATTTTTTCGTTATTTTGACCGATATAGTGCTGAAAGAGACCAGATACAGATAATGTGCTGTTATCCGGTGCTATAAGGAGATGATTGACAGGTCCATCTACACCCTATGACAACTTTCGTTTAGTTTTGCGATTCCTACTATAAATCCACGTACATGTTCAAGACTACTCCAGTTCTTTAGCAATGTGTCAAATTTTGCAATATTTCCAGCACTCAGTGGAGTCAAAGAGACAGTCGAGTTGAATTCACCAGCTACATACAAGTCTTGAAGAAAAAGTAAATACCAATCCAACAATGCTCAATAACTTACCTGAGTTATGTAGTATTAACTTTGATACTTTTCCGTTGACACCACTTGACACTTGATCGGATATGGGAACTAACTTTCCAGACAAGTAATCGTAGGAGACTACGTTCTGATATCCAGAATTGTTGGCACTGACTGAAAGAAAACTACCCCCTATGTAAAGTACGTCACCGGAAGATGCATCAAGACTATATACCGTTGCTCCCGTTGGTAATTGTTCTTGTAAAATAAGTAAAGAAGTAATTATTCAAAAAGTAACTTACGATTCAAAGGCTTCCAAGATGAATTTGTATTCAAGCTAGTAAGATTGTATTCGAGAATACTGACCAGTGGGACTCCTGATGAATTACGAATAAACTCCAATGTATCTGCCATAATGCTGACAAAATCTCCTTGAGAAGGCGCTGAAACATTAGATGCAGGCGCTAGTGTAAGTGATGGTCGAAAACTGGCAGAGACAGGCGAAATGATTCCACTGTAAATAAGTATACGTGTATCTGAATATACTTTTTGATTTACTCTGAGGGTTGTAACCACGTTAGGTTGAAATTCAAGCTGATAATCTACTTGTGTTCGTTCATAACAGTTGGAGCTTCCAACACATCCTGGCGTTGTTGCATACACTTCATATAGCCCTTGTGTAGGTATGTTTCTATATCAAGATTTTTGAGTACACCTATGTTTGTTCGCAGAGCAATAAGCTTTTTCTTACGGCTGATAAACAATCGAAAGATTGGATGCTGCTAGACTTGCATAGGGGACTGTGGCTTCCAAAACATTTCGATAATACCCATAGACATAGACTTCCTTCCAATCACCATTTATAACTGTCTTTGTAAAGTAAGGAGATATAGAAGAGCTACTGCATAAAGAAGCATTATTCAAACTTGGATTGATGGAAACATCTTGAAAACGTCAACCGTTAGGGAGCAAGTACATAATGCCGAAATTCGTGTTTACCTGATTCAAAGATCTGAACATATCCCAGTCCTCCACCTGATCCATACCAACTCTTGATATAGATCCGGATACCCGAGGTAGATATGCTGTTGACTACAGTGAAATCCTGATATGTGTCATTTGACAAGAGACAGTCTGAAGCGCAAAACGTTGTTGCTTGTGTGACGGGATCTGTGTACGACAATTGATAAACTTCGTTTGAACCTAATGCAAGAACACTGTATACAAGTTTAGCTGTTTAGTAAGTCTTGTTTATATAGGTCATACTAAAATAAAAGAGTCCCTCTATCTGTGTGCGTGTTTGATAATCTGAATACAGTGGGTTGAATAGGGTTGTTAAAATTTGCATCCCAATAACCAGGCACGCCTTCCTGCAAGTACCATGCCTGTTCAACATTGTCTGTTGGCGATGACTTTGAGGGACATACAATACTACTTGCGTTGCTGTTGAACTCTCCATTACCAGAAGAGACGGTCTATTAAAAATAACACAAGTAAGACATATAGATAGTGCTGGCTTCTGATACGTACAGCAAGAGGTGAGCTCATTGCTACAACTTGACTTGTGTTGGAATTAAAGAATTGGTTGTCGCCTGTGGCATCGAATCTACCTCCAAATAACAGTGTGTTTTGTTTAATGTTTCTAGTGATAGTATATACAGGACCATTAAATCCTTTCCAAGGTAAAGGGACCCAACTGTTGTTTGACAAACTCCATTGCACAGCGTTTCCAAATGTGTCACTGTTGTTGAGCACAGAAAAGTTGCCACCTACATACAGAATCTGCTCAACTTGGTCACAATATAACGTATACACAGGGCCATCTAAGCCTTGACCGAGTGCTTGGAATTGGTTGTTTTGTGTACTGTATTTTGTAATATGATTTACTGTCAGCTGCTGGTTGACAGTTGCAAAGAAGCCCCCAAAATATATGTCACCATTTTGAAAACTACAAGAGCATGTGATGTTTCCACCTTCAAAAGTGCCCACTTTATCAAATGATCCAGCTTTTCCTTGTTGTTTTACAAGTGTTGAAGAGAAGCCAGAAAGTGACTCAAATTGCTGTTGGCTGTCAATATTGGATACACCTGCATAGTTTCCAACAAAACCTAAGCGCAGAGTGCTGTCTATTATTGGGATATCAAGTGCTTGTATAATAATAGGTGTAAAGAGAGAGAATAGACAAAAAATCAAACTCATTTCTCTCTGTCTACGATACGTAAAATGAAATAAAGAGAAGGAGAAAAAAGGCTCTATATCTAGTAAAACAAAAACAATTTTAAAATGATGTTAGGTATCACACAAAATCGCTTTAGTTTACTTTTTTTTGTTGTATTAAAAGCAAAAAAGAAAATTTGTACCTTATCATGAAAAGAAAAAATCCTTTGGTTGCTTGCTTTATGTTATAATCCGAGCTGTTTTGTGCCATTTGAGCGAATGACTATCAGTTTCTGATGACAAGTATAGATAAATTCAAAAAAAAAAAAAAAAAAAAAAAAAAAAAAAAAAAAGCTGCATAATTTCACTTGTTGATACATGTCACGTTGACTGCAAAATAAAGATACCCAGACATTGAGAATTGTACATTTCACACGAAGAAAAGCAGTGCTATAGTAAATAGCCGCTGCCTTTGACTTATGCCCTGCTATTTTTATACTTAGTGCAAGCGTCCTAAAATCATTCTGTCCTCGCCATCAGAAAAAGAAGGTGTTACAAAATAAACACAAGCAACAATTCCATTTTGACGTCACGTTCGTTTGTATTTCTTTCTTTTATTATTCTAGAAGATGGCACAATACTTGATTGCCAACTGGGATTATACAGCTGAAGGAAACTTTGAGTTATCTTTTAAAGAAGGTGACAAAATAAAGCTATTAGAAAAGCATAACGACGACTGGTAAACACGCACGAGTGTTTGTATTTGTTGTTCATACATATTTTTATTTTTACTTTTAGGTGGGAAGGTAGTTTTCTCTACTAAAAAGCATAAGAATAACAGGTGTTGAAAAACTAGGTGAATTAAACGATGAAATTGGATTTTTTCCTGCCAATAGAACTATACCATTTGTCGATAAAAAACAAGAAGAAGCGGGTATGTGATTGTATGTATTGATAGCAAGCTTTGTAATTGAAGCATTAATTTGTTTTTCTGTTTCGTAGTAGAATTAGCTAAAGTAAGCACCCTAAACTGTCTTGAAAAGCCAATAACTCTTTTATGTGTACAGAAGACTTCAATTTCATCGACTACTTCTTCATCTTCTGACAGATTTAAAAACTCAGCTTCTAGTACAACAGAGTACAATCAAATATTACCCTCGGATTGCCCTAATATTGGCGCGAAGACAATATCCCCTAACAACCCATACCACCAGCATACCATATCTACTCCAAAAGCACCTAAAGTTGAATCAAAAGAAACCCTTTTGATTGACTTATCTGCAGCTGAAGAAGATCTTCCACCAGGATGGTCATATTCCTATGATGATGCTGGCACTATTTATTTCTTTAGTGAATCTACAGGTGAATCACAATGGGAGAAGCCTCAATTAAAGAAGTCAAAGGAAAACATGATTGATTCCACCAGTTTGACTGATCTTGTTTACGATATGAATAAGATGGTAACAATCAAAACTAAAGAATAAAGAGCAACACTTGTTTATAACAAGTTATAGAATCTAGAAGCACTCCATCCCAATTGGATTCGAGCCCAAAGTAGTGTACAGATAAAAATGATATCGGAAAAGATGGAGCACTCTTGGAAAAATTATTATGCTGTCTTGACAACCTATGGATTCGTTCTGATCTATAAAGAAAGCTTGTCGAACTTTAGCCACAGAGTAGAATATACATTTAGTTTTTTATCCACTCTTTATTGACTTTGTATTTTTAGAGACCAACTTCAATTAAGCCAATACTTGCTTACGGCACAATTGATCTGCGCTCTTTTGAAATTACACCGGCTACCAAATCAGATACACGCAAGAAGTTTGCTTTTGTTGTCAAAAACACAGCAGCATCTGTAACGATCATGTTATCTTTACCTAATGAAGCAGTTTATTCAGAATGGTCTGATGCATTTATGCGCGAGAAGCTGGCAATAAAGGAGCAAAAGCAACAACAAGACGCAAGCTTAATTCAAATGTTTGCTTCTATTCCAATTCATTCAAAAATGTCAGAAACTGTCGGCAGAAAAAAGTCAATTACTTCGCCAGGTGATATTAACAATGAGACGCATGATAATGGTAGATGTAACATCTCTATTTCATGGCTTAACAACTTAAGTAGAAGCAAAGTCGGGCACTACTTTGACAAGATGGTTTTCCAGATCAAATAGGAATAATAAGTCGCAAGCATTATCAAGTGCAACTCCAAGCTCTTCTTTGGGTAAATGTTAAGAAAATAGATTGTGTTTAACTAACACTTGCTGTAGCAACTAATGAAGTCTTTGGTAGGCAACTTAAGTTAGATGAAAATGGTGATATACCGCTTATTGTTCGTTCCTGTGTTGAACAAGTTGAAAAAAGAGGTCTTGATGTAGTTGGTATTTACAGACTTTCAGGTCAAACAACAAGTATTCAGAAATATAAGACACAATTCAACACAAGTAAGTTATATTAATTAAGTATCCAATAGAGTATGCTAGACTCACCTAAAGAGTACAAACAGATCCTCAAGATGTTGACTTGGATCAAGAACATGACATTAATGTGATTACTGGCTTACTTAAGCTTTACTTTCGTGAACTTAAGAATCCCTTATTGACTTTTGAATATTATGATCGTCTTATTGAAGCTGCTCGCTTACAAGACCATCACGAGCGTATGTTTAGACTCAAATCCATTATTCAGGTATTGCCTGTTGCTAACTACAAAGTCTTCCAATACCTCATCAAGCATTTGGAGCATGTCAAAAACCACAGTCAGGTCAACAAAATGGAAGCTTCAAATCTTGCATTGATCTTTTCGGTTGGGCTTTTAAGACCAAAACATGACGATGTATCTGCTTCCATTTTGCATAGTGACTTGGCTAGTAAAGTAATAGAATGCGTGCTCATGCATGCAGACTGGTTTTTTGACACTGATACAGAAGATGAAGACGATGCTAGCGGTTTTAATAATAACAGCAGTGTTATTTAACTCTTATAAAGCGTTAGAGAAGTTGGGTTTTTATTGGTTTTTTTATTAAGCAAAAAAAGGAAAATGAATAATTCATGTGCACTAAATAAAGAGAATTATTGTTTATTGACTCTTGGCTTTCTTAGCAGATGATGTGCCACCTTTAGATTGTCTCTTTTGGGCACTAGAAAGAGTGGAAAAAATGTCAATAAAGATTTTTAAATAGTAAAATGAAAGTGTTACATTGTTGGCAAGTTGTATTCTGCCCTCCTGCTCTTACATTCATGATACGTGCAGGAGAAGATTTGACGTGTTCGTGAGGTGGAGGTCCCTTTGACTCATTTGCATGGGACTGTCTGTCAGATGATTTGACAGGCTTGTGAGAAAGAACTTGACCATTTTTACTTCCTGAAGGACGACGAGAGCTTTTTGAAATAGTCTTATGAGGTGGGACAGTTCTAGTTATTTCTAAGTAATCATTTTTTGTTTTAAGAAAAGGGAAATATTCTTACGGCACAGTACTCTTGTGAACTTTAGTTGTTCCGGTAGGCTTTTGTTTCTCTGCATGCTCTACCTTAGCTCGCTTATGACCATTACCATCTTGCATTTCATCTGAGCTATAATTACATTGGGTAGTAAATTTAAAGTAACCAGTTTATCTCACTTACTTGTCATGTCTCTTTTTAGAAGTGACTTTTCCTTCATCCTGGTCAGACATATCTTCCGCTTCTTCTTCTGCCTCAGCGTCCAATGCTTCTTGTGTTCTAATTAATTTATCAAGAGAGTACGGGTCAATATTTTAGCTACAAAAACAATCAATATATACTCTATTTTATCTTTTTTCTCCATAAAAAATTCAGGTTTCTCAAGATCTGGTATTTTGCCAAGTTTCCATGCACGCTGAATTCTTTCTTGATCTTCCTCTCGAAGATTACTATAGCCTTGAAGCTCATTTACATCTTCGTGTGCTGCTTTCATGTTTTCAACGACCCTATCAGTGATACAAACCCTGTTTGATAACCATTTTGAGTATTTTTGTCATTACAATGCCTGAGTTATTTATACCAATGACGCCAACTAACACCATGAATATTTGAAACTTCAACTCCCAAGCGTAATTCCCCTTTCTTTTGATGGGTACGGATGAGCACTTGACTATTGAATAGAACCAAACTTACAGCAATACTTCTGTCTTCTACGGGACATATTTTTCTTGGGCCACTACAAGTGCTTCTATCGCTCTGAATTGGTTGGAGATATACTTGACTTTATTTTCTATTAGTATACCTTCGCATACTTGAAAAAAAAAAAAAAAAAAGTTAATTTTTCTTGTATATGTTAAATTTGGCCTTACCTCGACTATATAGACCATTTTTCTAATTTTTTTGGGGTATGAAAAGTGTTATACCAAAGAATAAAGAAAGAGAAAACGTAATGATGGCGCATGATATACAAGATGTATTCATAAAATTAATCATGCAGAGAGTTAAGCCAATAATAGTTTATTATTTTGATCTGAAATGAAGATGTACATGAAGTGACGCATTTTATGTTGGCTATTCATCAAACGCATTAGCAATTTCTTTTTCTCTATTAACTATATTTGCTTTTTGAGCATGACGCTGCTCTAATAAACAGAAAGATCAATAGGTGTGATTGCTAATTGAATTTGATGCTTACCTCTTGCTGCTTTCAGTAAATCTTTTTCAGCTTGTCTTTGCTCTGCTGTCTTTGTTGATCGAACTCCTAATGCGTTGTGTACTAATCTCCTGGCTACCATATCAGTCGTCACTGGTCGACGAGGAATAGGTCCAGTAGCTGCTATATATTTAGTAAATCATGAATTATCTATAAAAAACAAAGAAAATACATGCGTTTTTTATCGATTTCTCCTTTATAAGGTTTGATTTTGATAAGTGGACTGTTCAGGTTATCAATATAGGCTTTTTTTGCTAGTATATATCGACATTAAATAAACAACTTGCATCACCGTACTCGTTTACCTGTGTTTGGATGCTCAAATATAATTAATGCTCGAGTGTCATCCATCCACTTTATACTGAATCCGCCTTTCATTGTTTCATATTCTTTAAAGATGTCTTGAAGATGAAATGTTTTGAACGAACTAGGAAAATCGAAACAGTCGAGTACAGTTGTTGCATCGTCATCTATAGACAAGAAACTTAATTATCCATCTCATTTAATCAGAATGGAGTTACCTATTATTGGACTAGGAACGGTTGCTGTGGGTGTTGATGGTGATGGAGATTTAGTAGGTAGTTTTGTTTTTACGTCTAAATTTAAAGATGCTTCCCAGTCCTCTTCTTCCCAATCATCTTTTTCTTCTGTCTTTGTTTCCTCTACTTTGGTTTCGCCTTTATCTGTTTCTTTTTTAGTAGTTGGTTCTGCTTTCCCTGTCTCTTGATTATGACTCTCAAGACTATCGTCTTTGTTCTTTTCTTTGCTCTCATAAATATCGACCAATTCCTATAAAGACAACGTGTTCAAAGGCTTTTTCCTTGATTTTTATACTCAAAATTTCAAAAAAAAAATCTTCTTACGCTTTTTGAGTTTTCAGCTTCCTCCAGACCTGTCAAGTTATTAATGCTGTCATTTGAGGGTGCTCTAAACTGTCCTCGGCCTCTTCTTTTGATATCGCTTTCGTCTTTATTTACGTTGATAGTAGAAGAAGATCGAGAAGTAGGAAGAGGTGCTATTGAAGAGTGCTGCTCTTGTTTGTTGCGTCTATGCACTGGAACATACGGTTGGATTATAGATCGTCTTGACTTATTTATACTTTCCATGTCTGTTTAAGAAAATAGAAATGAAAAAAAAATAATTTCATTAGGTTTTGGACTCCGTGACGAGCTTCTTTTGCTTAATGACAGCTGTCGTCAAGTCAAAACCAAAAAAAGGAGGAATGTTTGTTGATAGCCAAGTAACGCTTATTAACCTTCCTGGCTCTTATAGCCAAAAACTAGCTTTAAAATATAAATCAGGCCCATCTTTAGATAGTACATAATGAATCTTTGTAAGAAAAGAGTTTTCCTCTAAATCTTTTATTTATGTACATTTACAAGCAGTCTTATTCCAAGTGGGAGAATCTAGCTATAGGCAATACAAATAACATTCGACTTGAAAAAGCCAGCTTATCAACTCTCAAAAAATAATCATCACCACCGCTACGTTTTATGCATATAAATTGAATTTGCTTAAACGTATCTGTGCTACCATAAAGTTGCCGTTTCAGGAAGGATGAAAACATTTTCAATCAAATATATAAAGCCTTCATTTCATTACCTTCTTCTCTTCTTTCTGTCAAGAAAAAAAAGAGAATAAGCTAGAATAAGATGATATCAAGATCAAAAGTTGAGCATATTGTATCTTTGATATTTAACGGAGTGAATATCATTTTATATGCACTGGTAGTTGTAGCTGTCATTTTCAAATGCATCAAAGGCAATTTCGCAGATATTGTCATGGGAATATATGGCATGTAAGAAAATAGCTTATTCTATACTATTCTTTGCTATAATGATGTACTAATACCCTGAGTAGAGTTATGGCCGCTCTTATGATTGTGAACGAGCTACAAGAATTTGAATTTTCATATCATTACTTTTATTTCCTTTCTACGTATAGAGGAAGGGGGTTCCTAATGGTGTTGTAAGTATTTGAAAAACGCTTTTGCTTTGTTGCCTAACCTCTAGTTTATTGTACAGCTTTGGATGCCTTGTATTAGACACTGGCATTGTGAATATAGTTGTTGGGACATTGGTGTTAGCAGCAGGTCTTTTATACATTATTCTATCATTTACATCAAACTTTCCACCGCCAAACCCTATTACAATTAACTGGAGAAACTGGAATGACTTTTCGGCTGAGGGCTTAGATTTACCTCATCATAGAGGAGCTAATGATACAGTGGTGGTAAGGCTGAGTAGCTATTTTAACTTTATTTTATGTCTTAAAACTGTTTATAGAGTGAAATGCATGAGCGCTTAAAATCGCCAGCACCTATCGCACATAATCACCCAGTTAGTCTTAACGATATGATTGATCCAGAAAAGAAGCCCATGAAGCAGCAACAACAAAAAAGACGATGATAAATACAATTTCCTTTGTTTCTATTCAACTCTGACTACAGTCTGGATGTTTTTTCTTGCTATATTCTATTTGGAGAAAAGGGCATAGATAGCACCATTTTCTCTTGTAAATATGACACACAAATACCTTAACATGTATTTAGTATTATCTACTTTAATGCTCTTTGCTCTTCATTTGATTTACTGAAAATAAAAAAACACAATAGTTATTCTGATGAAGCGTTACTTACTTTATTGACTGATATTTGAACGTTTTATATAGGTTAGTAGTTCTGATACAAAGTACATAGACTACAATTGCATCAAAGAAATAGAGTAATCAAATCAGGCCCTTGTCTGCTAATCTCTAAGCAAAAACAAATCATTTAGATATTGTGGTGTTACATTCCAGTCGTTTCCGTCGACTGTAGCCTTCCTCTTGTGCTTGTCGTTTCTCTTCTCTTTTCTCTTTTGTTATATTATTATTATTGAAACTTTGTTGCTTGATTTCTGTATTACTTTCTCATTCTACTTGAAACTCCTACTTTCTGACATGATCATTTTCATGCATGATACTTTTACTTATTAGAATAGTCTTACAACTCAATTAGTTTTGCTTTATTACAAATCGAATTGCTTTATCTTAACGAGTTTATTATGACTTGCATCTTTTAAATTTAGAATTAATAATCATTTTCTCAATGAACGAGTATATAAACTGTTCAAATTATTATTCAATAAAGAGCAGAAGATTTTTCTCACTTTACTTTTACTTTAGCCGTTTGGGTTACTTATTAGGCAGTTGGTATTGGCTTAAATACTTATTTTTGCCTATTTGATTTCCTGGATATTGACATAGGAAGGTCTTTTACTTTATCATTTTTATTTGAGCTTTTATTTTCTCTTTTACTTTAAAATATTTACTTAACAATGTGGTGCTCATTACATACAATCATTCCTTTGGTTTGGACTCTGTTGTATAAACTCTTCTATACGTTACTGGTATAAAAATCAAACCTTGTCTCGTAACAGTGGTAAAGTGCAAAGTCTCAATACAAAAAAAAAGCATTTCATTCTGTTACAATTATTGAATGAGCAAAAAAAAACTGAGGCTACCAGGGGTCGAACCTGGAATCTCCTGATTCGTAGTCAGACGCCTTATCCATTGGGCCATAGCCCCTCAGTTATTTTGTCATGTGTGCACATTTAATTCGACTCGGTTTTTGTTTTTTTCCACGGTTTTTCTAGTGATTTTATTATGTTAACAAACCTTTAAAATCGACATCTTTTTCTAAAAAATTTTATTCAACATATATCTTCATTGTCTTTTGAAGGAGCTGTGCCTAAGGTTGTAATCTCTCTAATTGTGTCTATCTCTCTATAATTACAACAGTCTTTACAGTCTTCTGTTATTAATTATTGGTTTATCTCTTTTATTTGTTGGTCTCGTCGTTCAAGGTAAACACAAAGGGAAAAAGAGAGGGTTGTCAATTTTTTAGTGTTTAAATATTTTTTAACATTTTGTTGTAATTTCTCCGGTGATTTTATTATGCTAACAAATCTTCAAATTGGAATGGTACATGTCTCTGATGTTTCTTGTTGTGAGATGAAGAGAGAGTAGATCTTCAATAAGAGAAAAGGTAAGAACACAGAGAAAGTCCGTTAGAACTTGTATAGGTTTTTTATTTCTCCAAGAAAAATGTTATCTTTCAATTGCTATAAAATGTCAAGGTATTTATACCTTTTCTTCTCGGTCAAAATATTGTTTTGGGTTAGTGTTGTATACACAGCATTATTCATCCCTTCTTACACTAGTTATGCCTTAAAAGAGCAAGTATTAATATCATGTATAAATATATCTTTCAATCACAGTTTTATCCGCAGCTTCGATGGATGTCTTCTATCTTAGTTTAAACATGTTAAAGATCAGACCATCACATAATCACAAATTGACATCTGCATCAATACCAATGGTAGACGAGGTCTGTGCCCTGATCATGTACCCAGTTCTTGTGTACCTTAATCCATTCAACCGATTAGCTAGTGTATACACACTCAGTCCCAAATCAAGGATAATCAATTATCATACAAACAGTATAAATACAATACAAAATATAACCTTTAATAAAGCAGAACTTTTTTTGGCCGTTTTGGTTCTAATCGACTTATTGATTTGACCATTTTATTAGTGATTATATCACAATTTCCTCTCTCTTAACTTCCTTTCTCTTTTCTCTATGCTGTGATGTAAGAGAGAAGATAAAAACAAAGAAGTCGATTAGAACTTGTATAGGTTTATTATCCAAAAATCTATATATCTCTAGCTCTTCATTCTCTAGGTATTTATATATGAAGAGATGTCGGAGTAAGTAGTAGTAGAGTTCATGCAAATGACTGAGTCTCTATTATCATAGACTACTTTAAATTAATTAAATAATATAAATTATGGACTTCGGTTATACGTCTTGATCTATTAAAAGATACTTTGTCTTATTCAGTACAAGAGGTTCTTTTATGTCTATTTCTGATGTAAATTGATTATGATATATTTTTAGTATGTAATTGAAGACTTATTTAATGTCAGATCATCATATGCATATAGATTCTATATGTTCACAACACTCTATATATTATCTTCACTTACTCACTCTTTTTAAAAACATATAATCTTTTAAAGTTGTCGCTTTTTGGAGTCGTTACAGATGCAATTGACAAGACAATATTTTTAGGACAATAAAAGCAGCTTTTTTTTTGCGCTTTTACGAAAGGTTGTAGACAAGAGATCTACAAAAGTCTGTATAAATTTGCTATCTTTTTCAGAAATGAAATGCCAAAATATTAAAATTTGCATTCAAAGTTCATTGTACAGTGTGATTGGTAGAGAATTGGCCATCTTTTATAGAGATTGAGTAGTAAGTGAGTACTTATTCTACTACCATTTGATGCTCAAAATGTAGTTAAGTAAATTGTATCGTGATTCTTGACACTTTTTAGCCCAAAGAGAACAGATCTAGATGTAGTAAGCGACACTGAATAAATTCTCTAGAGAGCACCTTTTCAAATTGAATTTTGCATGAAAAACTGATTTGTAAGATGGAAAGCAAAGTAGAATTATACACACTACCTTCAAGTTGATAACATCGATAATTATGGCTGTATCATCTCTAGCTCTGTTGTAAATGATAACTTTTTCTGCTTTGTTACTGGAGTAGGCTCCATTTTTTTAAAAAAAAATCATAATTTGCATGTTTGAAGAGCTGTCATACAAACAAGATTAGTAGACATTCTTCTCGATTGAAAGCAATTGAGCGATTATCAAGGCATAGTTACTGCTTTTCTACCTTAATTCTATGGTTGAGATAAATGCCTTTTTAACTAATGATGTAAGGCAAGATTATTCTAATAGTTAATCTTAAATTTACAAAGAGCCAAGCCAAAACCTTTTAAAAGGTCAAGAAACAACTAGTTTTAATAACACTGGTTTTCGATAACAAAAAAAAAAAAATAACTAGACTTTTAATTTATCATATGTATATCACTAGTCAAACACATCCATGGCTATGAGCAAGTTTTTTTATTGCTGCTTATTCTGACTAGAGAGCAAAAATTGCTAATCACTTATGTTTATAGTAAGAAAGTATCTTGTTTTTGAATTGCACAACAGATGTGCTAAGAAAAAAAAGATGCATAACTGAAGCCTTAGCACTACTAGAAGAAGACAATTTTTGCTCAATAATATTCAGTCAGAAACAGACATTTAAGACAATTGCACTGAGTGATATTAGTAAAGAAAACGTTGTTATGCAGCAGCAGCAACAACAAAGATAATCCGTACATTAGAATGGTTTACGTTAATAAAGAAGGGTTGCCTTACTTTTAAACCATAATGAGAACTGAGCATTAATTTTGCAAGTAGATCCTGCTTTTATTTAGAATCCGTTGTATCAATCCTTTACTCTGTTTGTCAGTATTATAATTAGCGAAAGTGCTTGCTTACTAAGGGGTTGTTTTCAAATACAAAGTCCATTCAAGGGATTAAATGACCCGCATAATTTCTACTCTCCACCAATCAAAAAATTGTCCTTAATATGAATATGCTGTGTCACTCGTTACATTATGCAAGCTCAGCTGAAAAATCAGAGCAATATCAATACATTAATTGTTCCAAAGCAGTTCATTGAAACTGCTTGCATGTTCAGGTGAGACTGTTACATCAGTGTAACTTTTTATAACTTGTAGACCTGTATTGCTTCCCCAAAGATCGTTAGCATGACTCTTTAACTATTCCTTAAAAGGCCTATTTGACTTATTAGAGCAGGTTTAATCGTGTTTCTCCACTCCTGGATTAAAGTATAAAAAAGGCCGTATTTTATTTTTATAGAATTATTATCAAAACGTAATGGTTCTGTTACCTTCAGCTTTATCTTCTATTACATTGCTGGCTCTTTTTACTTCTGCTACTCAAGCTCTCAAGACATGTACAGTTGCAAAGAGCAGCACTGACGATGCCCTCACTATTGTTGATGCTTTCAAGACTTGTGCCTCTGGCGGTAATGTCGTCTTCACTAAAGGAACAACATACACTCTGAAGACCTTTGTCAAGGTGACTGGTCTCAAAGACGTAAATGTTCAATTCTATGGTACAGTCAAGCTCCCTGAATTCAACACAAAGTACAAAAACACAGATGCATATTTCAGAATTGAAGGTAGCAACATTAATTGGGATGGTGGTCGTGTGGGCACTTTCCAAGGCAATGGGCAAAAGTGGTGGGATTCCAACAATAGAAACTCTCCTACTACTCTCTACATGGTTGCTGATAACTCTGTCTTCAAGAACTTTGGCATTGAAAGTTCTCCTCGTTACCATATGGAACTATCCGAGTCCAAAAACGTTACTATTGAGGGAATTAATATTCATACAGTTTCTTCAAGCTCAAACGTTCCTCACAACACGTAAGTCATTCTCAGCAGTATTTATATGTTTCTCATTTATCTCGTGAATAGTGATGCGCTTGATGTTTACAACAGTGTTGATATCACTTTTAGAGATACTGTGATCACAAATGGAGATGATTGTCTTTCTCTCAAAAACAGTAATGTATTTGTTTAAAATATGAATAGAAGCTCACAATATTAGATATAACAAATGTAATTGCTACCAATATCACTTGTACAAATGGTCATGGGTTTAGCATAGGTTCTCTCGGTAAAGGCGATTCATGGGACTTTGTCTCAAAGGTTCAAATCTCTGACTCTGTATGTACTAATTGTCAAAATGGTGTTCGTATCAAAACTTGGCCTGGTGGACACGGTGCCGTCAAGGATGTCACTTTTGACAACATCAAATTGAACAATGTTGACAATCCACTTGTTGTTACTACACATTATTGCGACAATGCCGCTAAAAAATTCTGTAATGGTAACGACAACGTGTCTCTTCCTATTAGTGGTATCACATTCAAGGACATTCAAGGGTAAAGTACAATTGATTTCCTTTTTATTTTAGTAATTAATCAACCTCTATAGTTCCGCTTCTAATGTTGGTAAGCCAGTTATCAGTATCGACTGTGCTACACAAACCCCTTGTTCTGGCTTTACTCTCACTAATGTTAGCATCAAGCCTGGCAGAAAAAGCAAGGCAAACGTCTGCAAAAACTTGAGTAACTCAAAAAGCATTAGTTACTGCAATTAATAAAGACAATATATCTTAATTCACATATAAACTTCAAGAATAATACTCTAAGGCCCCTATTCATTAAAACTCAAATTGAATCTGTCTCTTTATCTAATTGGCTGCAACTGATGATGAACACAAATAATCGTCATGTTCTCCCATTTTCTAAGATTGCAGATCATTGGTACGGGTCTTTTATTGTAGTTGCACACTTTAGATCTGAATTGTTTTTAATGTATTGATTAATTTGAGAAGCTAGCGCTACACGCACAAAAAGTTGTATTTACTTCGTACAAATTATTGATTTATTATTTCCTAAAAGTATTTTTTTCTTTCTTAAAGACCGAAGATATTAATTCGTCTTTCATGAAACATGATTTTAGTTTTTAAACAAGTTTTAGGTAGCTGAGATTATATTACTCGCTGAGCAAGAAAAAATCGTGCCTTAAGGTCTATGTACCTAAATTCTGGTTTTAAATATACAGCTTGTTCATACAATGCCGCCTTATCTTATATTTCAAGGCATTCGAGTATTGTATAGCCTGACATGAATAGTTTTGTTAAATACATATTGAATATATGACTATCTGAGCTGGGTACTTTTATTTGAGCCAAATTATCTGCACAGTATGTAACACGAAAATGATTACAAAATGAAGCACAAAACTAATCAGCTAAACTACTTGTATCATGTACAGACAAGTCATGTTTGAGGTTATATGCACATTTTCCATTGCCAGAAGTAAACTGATCAAATCGATCACGTATTACAACTTTCTAGATAACTGAAACATTGTCTCTTTTTTTTTTTTTTTTGCTAAGTAAAACCACTGGATTCTGCAGAACATGATTGACTCAGAAACGAGAAACTTTTTTGAACAGTACTTTGTTCGCTTTTTTCTTGTCTAATTCCAATGCGCTAATATGAGATTTATTCATTTTGTTTTGTATCTAAAATTCAAAAAGAAAAATGCGTCAAATACTGCGTATTTACTCTTACAAACGCAACCAAATGGTTTCTTGTCAAACCTCGGCTTAAAGGTTCCCTTCTAAATTACTGGGCTTTTGGTTATGACTCTTTACATATGGAATTTAGAGCAAATAGGTACCTATAATCAAACAATAATCCTTCGCAGATGAAATTGCCCGGTTCTATTTGATACAATGCTTTAATCAAAACCTCAATTGCATATCTAAAAGAGAGATGATTGTCATTTTCTTGGCATAATAGCTGCTTCTTATAGAACTAAAGTCATTGAGAGCATTATAAGTATGAGTTTTGAATCTATGCTGAATTAAAGAGTTTGATAAACCTTGGTTTTTGTACATGTATCACGGCTACGAATAACTTTCCCGAGAAACCAAGTAATCCAATAAGAAAACGCCAATGTTTGACTTGAAGTTTTGATAATTGCAGCATAAGACAGATAGATGACTATTCGAGTTATAACTTGGCTTAGAAGCTCCAAAAATGGCAAAGGAGCTGATGCAAATAGAAAAAACAAACCGGGTAACTTTCTATAGAAAACCTTTATCTAACCAACACCACACAATCAGCACTGACACTTCTTGTTTGATAGCCATTCAACAGCTTAAGTTTTTTTTCATGGCTTCTTCAAGCTCTATACTCAAAAATCTAAAGTGGTAATATTTTTTAACTTTATTCAAATCAATTTGATTTCAAAGTTTATATGCATGCATATGCCCAATTTACCTGGAACATGATTTAATCACTTGTACAATCTTTTTTCTTCTAACGGCTAGGAACCAAATCTGGGAAAGATGGTATTATTCTTGACTTGTGATTGGACAGGATATACCGTTCAGTTAAAATTTATGTCGAGTGAAACCATCAATGCATGTAATATTCACTCTAAATGTTTTTACCAGGAACGAAAAAATATATAAATACAAGAAAAATTGATGGATTTCAATGTCATTAATCTCTTTACAATCATTACAATGGTTTACATTCCTTCTCTTTCTTCCTCTCTTGCCCTCATTACTGTCCTTGCCTCTGCTGCTCAAGCTGCTACTTGTACAGTTTCCAACAGCGGTAATGTTGCCAACAACATTGTCACTGCCTTCAACAACTGTAAGAACGGTGGTACTGTTGTCTTCAGCAAAGGTGCCACTTACAACCTCAATGACATGGTCACTGTCCAAGGCTTGAAGAACGTCAATGTCCAATTCTACGGTACTCTTAACTTGCCTGCCTACGACAAGAAGTACAGCGGAGGAAGCGCCTACTTTATCATTAAGGGTGACAAAATTAATTTTGATGGTGGATCTACTGGTGTCATCAACGGCAACGGCCAAAAATGGTGGGATGCCAAGGACAGAACTGCTCCTACTGTTCTTAGAATTACTGCTACTGGTGGATCCACTTTCTCTAACTTCAAGATTCTCCAAGCTCCTCGTGCCCACATTGGCATCACTGGCTCTGATGGCGTCACTATCAACAAGGTCACCATAAAAACTGTCTCTTCCAGCAGCAATGATGCTCACAATACTGATGCTATGGATGTCTCCAACTCCAAGAATGTTACTTGGACCAACTCTGATGTTACCAACGGCGATGATTGTTTAGCTATCAACGGCAATACCTCTGGTGTTCATCTCGACAATGTTCATTGTACTGGCTCTCACGGTTTCTCTGTCGGCTCTCTTGGTAAGGGCAGCTCATCCGCCACTGTTTCTGATATTCGTATTCAAAACAGTTCTTGTACTAACTGTCAAAACGGTGTTCGTATCAAGACCTGGCCTGGTGGAAAGGGTTCTGTCAGCGATGTTCACTTTGTTGGTGTTCAACTCAACAATGTTGACAACCCTATTATTATCACCACTCACTACTGTGACAACAACCAAAAGTCTTTCTGTAGCGGTAATGACAATGCTTCCTTGACCATCAAGGATGTTGAGATCAAGAGTATCACCGGTTCTGTCTCTTCCAAGGGTAGCCCCATTGTCAGCATCAACTGCTCCAAGAACACTCCTTGTTCTGGTTTCTCCATGTCTGGTATCAATATTTCGAAGGCCGCCAAGACCAAGGCTAACGAATGTATCAACCTCAGTGGTTCTAACAGCATTTCTTACTGTAAATAAGCAATGGTATAAATGCTGCTCTATTCGATAGTATACCTCATACTGATTTAACAAGAAATAAATTTTTTATTTTTTCTATGCTAGAGTACTTTTATTACACTTTATGAGCAAAATTAAGTTCTAGAAATTAAACAGAGTATGAGATACATAAGTAATATTTACAGTAAGTTATAAGAAAGAGCAGAAAATAGAAAGGAGGTATAAGAGAAATAAATTAATAACAAATATTAACCAGTATATGTGAGATACTTACACAGATACGAGGAGGTAGTTGAATATCATTATCTTGTCAATTGTATAATTAAAAATGAGATAGTCTTCAATTCACTATATTCATACAACTATACGCTTGATCGACAATATGATCAGCCAATACTAAGCTGTGATTGATGCAAATAGTGGCTACATCTAATATTATCCCTTTCTCTTTTTTGTTAAATAAACAATCCAAGTTTTTACTCCACGGTTTACAATGTTCATCTATTATGCTTTGGGGAACTTGTTCAAGGATGGAAAGTATGCAGTTTTTATTTGATTTCAGAGATTATTAAAATATATCCAATATTTTTTCTGTATGGCTGTATAAGAAGCTATTCGATTAAAGCCTGAATCTTATCTCACTTGTTATAAAAAGTGGATTCATCCAAAAATGAAGATAAACATCACGAAAATAAAGCAAATAACAAGGAAAAAAAGAAGAAAAGTCACCAACTACAATACTACAACATTGTTATATGTCGAGGATCTTCTCCTTTATACTCGTTGACTAAAAATATTGTTGGTTGACAACTCTACAAATATAACGCAGAAAATTACTCATTGATTATATACAATCACTCATTTTGCTTATGCTTTTGATAGCCTTTTCTAAGTTGGAAATTACATTCTACTTACGACCAAGTTGGGAAATACACGTTGAATCATACATATCAATAAGTGACAACGCAATTTGTTAATATTGTTGAAGACCTTGAGAGGTAAGATGTCCCTGATTGCTTAAAAGAGGAGACAAAATAGACAAGTTTAAAAATCAGCTCTTTATAGTCTTTGTAGTCAATCGAGAATAGCTTTGGATAAAGGAAATAATATAGATGACATAAAGCCTTTCTTAATTGTATTCTGGTTGAAATCTCATTCATTAATGTAATATCATACTGTTATAACTATATCTTTTTTTTCCCTTTGTATCTGACATCCTCTCTGGATCTTCTCAAAAATATTTCTTCCTTTACGGAAGGGCGATAGTTTAAAAACGGTTTTATATATACAGACAATATCTCGATCGCTTCAAAATACTCAATCATACAAGTACGTTAAATAAAGACTGCTTACATTTTGAAAGTGTTTGTCAAAGATGAGATGAGTTATTTAACAAGTTATTTGAGTGACTTGAAATAATGCTTATTATATCAACTATTACAGAAGCTCAAATGTTGCAATGCGTATGGTAATTAATTCTGCTTAATTGACAGCATGTAACAGACACTATATTGGGGCTTCTGTTTCACAGAAAATTTTCATTTGCATGGGACAAAGGAAAATCTCGTAGATCTTTTTAACGAGCTGATACGTACCATGTGACAGTTTGAAGCAAAAAATATCATTTTATGCATTAGTCTTAACAGAAACATTAACACTGCTCTTATCTCAAAAGCTTCAAGAGATACGAGGATAATTAAACCTTTTCAGATGATTAGTTATGCGCAATAAAATTATTTTAATAATCTTTAGTCGGAACTAGAATCATGCATAACAGCTTTATACTCAACTATATTTTTTCGAGTTAAGTCTTTTGTGAATTGTGCTCTTCTTTTCCTTATTTGTACCTAATAAAAAAAGTCAGATGAACTTGAGTTTAAAGTTTGTTCATCTAATGAGTATCATCACTTTATTCTCCAAATTTGTACAATTTTTCTATAAGGGCTTTAGACTATATTTGCATATGTGAATCAATAGGGTCTATACATGTGTACAGGTATGACAGTTACCAAATTCCAAGTACATAATGCCGTTTTTTCTATCATCAAAATAATATAGTAGCTAATCAACAAAACACACAATTAAATCGAACGATAAAAAAGAACGTAGCCTGGCTACAAATCGCACGTTTTTGATGACAGAATTCGTGAATACAAAATAAAAATTGTAAAGAACGAATTGTACAACGTAGTGTTGAATACCGAAATTGCTTTGCGTATGACAGAATTCGAGCATGTAAGGCATGTGTAACGCAGTTGACACTGAAGCAGCTTTTGTGATTTAGTATAAATAGCCAGATCAAGCTATAGATTCTTTTTTCTTTACTCTTCATCCAATTCCAATCCTTTAGTTCAACAATGGTTTACATTCCTTCTCTTTCTTCCTCTCTTGCCCTCATTACTGTCCTTGCCTCTGCTGCTCAAGCTGCTACTTGTACAGTTTCCAACAGCGGTAATGTTGCCAACAACATTGTCACTGCCTTCAACAACTGTAAGAACGGTGGTACTGTTGTCTTCAGCAAAGGTGCCACTTACAACCTCAATGACATGGTCACTGTCCAAGGCTTGAAGAACGTCAATGTCCAATTCTACGGTACTCTTAACTTGCCTGCCTACGACAAGAAGTACAGTGGAAAGAGTGCTTACATTGTTATCAAGGGTGACAAGATTAACTTTGATGGTGGATCTACTGGTGTCATCAACGGCAACGGCCAAAAATGGTGGGATGCCAAGGACAAGACTGCTCCTACTGTTCTTAGAATTACTGCTACTGGTGGTTCTACCTTTGCCAATTTCAGCATTCATCAAGCTCCCCGTGCTCACATTGGTGTTACCAGTTCCAACGGCCTTACTCTCAACAAGGTCACCATGAAGACCGTCTCTTCCAGCAGCAACGATGCTCACAACACTGATGGTGTTGATATTTCCAACTCTAGCAACATCAACTGGACCAACTCTGATGTCACAAACGGTGACGATTGTATGGCTATCAACGGTAACACCTCCAACGTCAAAGTTAATAACGTCTCTTGTAACGGTTCTCACGGTTTCTCTGTTGGCTCTCTTGGTAAGGGCGGTGAAAACGATGTTGTCTCTGGTGTTTACGTTCAAAACAGCAAGTGTACCAACTGTCAAAACGGTCTTCGCATCAAGACCTGGCCTGGTGGAAAGGGTTCTGTCAGCAATGTTCAATTTACTGGTGTTCAACTCAACAATGTTGACAACCCTATTATTATCACCACTCACTACTGTGACAACAACCAAAAGTCTTACTGTAGCGGTAACGACAATGCTTCCTTGACCATCAAGGATGTTCAGATCAAGAGTATCACCGGTTCTGTCTCTTCCAAGGGTAACCCCATTGTCAGCATCAACTGCTCCAAGAACACTCCTTGTTCTGATTTCTCCATGTCTGGTATCAATATTTCGAAGGCCGCCAAGACCAAGGCTAACGAATGTATCAACCTCAGTGGTTCTAACAGCATTTCTTACTGTAAATAAGCATGATTTCTGGTATTAGAGTGCTCTTTAGCAGTAGATATATCTTTTCAGTTTAAATCTGATAAATAAACAACGTTCACAACATTAAAGTTCATTTAAATTATATTAATGAAGCACAATACCTCTTAATAGATCTACACAAAAATTCTTACTAAAGCTATTTATTCTGTCATGAATTTTTGCTTGTCAAAAGTAAGCATCATCTCATTTTTAACTTAAATTAGTCTGATAAAAAACAAAGAAAAATTTATCGTTTGTTTTTGATAAACTATAAATTTCTTTTATTCTTTTTTTAGGATAGACAAAAAAGATGTGCAAGAGAGTCTTATTAATCAATACAATTCATAGATTCTACTAAGGTATTTGTGATACAGCTTTTCATTAAATAAGCCTTCATCTTGTACCATGAAGAGATTTTATGATTATTTCAATAATTGCATTAGAGGTAAAATAAGCTAAGCTTAGCAAGAAAAAGAAGTGTATTCGTTGTACACTGTGTTACTCACAAACTAGAAGCTAATATCCTGACAAAACTTGTAAGCTCCGCTCTTTCTTCTTTTTGCGTAAAGTCAATTTTTTTAGTTTTTGTAAGAATTTCAATTTGAAGCAAAAGCATGTGATGGATATTTAAACAAGCAAGCCATCTACTCACTTATTTCTATGATTACTAAAGAAGGCAGGGAATGATATTATCTTGATTTAGATCAAAAAGTTTGTAGAACGAATGACCCTTTTTAGTGCTTTAAAAAACTTTATTTAAACTTGTCTTTATGACTTTTCAAGTTCTATCATCTTGTCTGTATATTTAGTCTAAAACTTCATATTCAGTGTATACTCTTTCTTGTTTTAGTGTTTTACTTGTCTTTGAGTCTTTTTTTTTTTTTTTTTTTTTTTTACAGACATGATGTTTTTCTCAATTTACAGGACAAGTTTGCAATACTTATATATTGTAATCATTATAGTTACACGCATGTTTTTGGACATTGAGCCGACAAGTCATGGTCTTTCTATTGATTTAAGAGCCTAGGCGATGATCGCATCTCTACTAATCCATTGACATGTACCTTTTGTTCTTGCATGCTGGATGTATTCGCAAGAGTATGAGACTAGCTTTTGTTAATGCACACTCTCAATTATGTTTATATAAAGAGCATTTAAAGTCAGATATGCTTTCACAAACTTAGTCAGATATTTGTAAAGCAAAAATGAAGCGGAAAAAAGTGTTGGTAAAACGTTACAACAAAGTCGATCAAAAGAAATTTTCATAAGCTGAATTAGTCATTACTTAGTAAGCCAGAAAACCAAGCAGGGAGGGCAGCGGATGGATACATGCACCTCAAAGATCAGGAAAAAATAAGACCGAATGTCTGCTGAGAAGTGTAACAGTGGTACTTTTCTTTTCGCTCTTTCTTTATTTCTCTTTCTTTTCTTCATTTATTTAATTTAAATATGGAAGCCATTACGCATGAAACTTTCTTAAATATTTTATCGTTTTTAAGCACAAGCGACCTAAAAGAAGCACAATACGTTAGTAGGCGATGGAATAATATCATAAGAACACAATTTCTATACAAATACCTTCTTATAGACCACCATACTAACTTGGATAAAGCCACCTTGTTTTTTATACACAACTCCAGCTTCTCGCGTTCAGTCAGATCGCTTCAAATACATCATCCTTATTTCCATTACCAACCCACGACTTGCTTCCAACTAACTTCATGGCCACAGATATTCCCCAAGATTTCACATTTCAATTTATGCTTGGAAGGCAAAGTTTATACCGATCTTGATGATTTACCAGGTCCGATCATAGACGACGAAGGCCAAGTCATTCAGTGTCTTCAATGTGACCCAGCTTATTTTGAACCATGGCTTGAACTCCAGGATATCAAAGAAAAAAGCAAATTTATCATCACATCTTCTTTGCTCCATGCAGGCAATTTTGTTAAATTAACAAAGCTGGATATTGATTATAGCTTATACAACGACAATACAATTTTCTCAGCTCGAAAATACTTATTCTCTGCACTCGAGAAAAATGTGCCCAACCTAAAATATCTACATCTCAACAAGATGCCAATGTCCCTCAGCAGCTTAGACGCACTACATAAATGTGCGTCTACAATTGAGCACCTTCGCCTGACAGAAGTTAATTTCGTATACACAGATGATGCTGAATACAACAACATCGTTCCTGCTTGTTCTGTGAAACAACTTGAGCTTGATATGGTGTTTGACAAAAAGAGCGAGCATTCGAAAATCCAATTAGCACAGTATATCTCTAGAAAATACATCAACACGGAAGACCTGACTCTTCATTGTGAAAATGACTATGAGACAGAAAGATGGAACAAGTGTATGCTGGGTATCTTTCGTCGTTGCAAGAAGATCAAACAATTCGACGTGGGTGTTTTGGGGTACAACAAGGAGCTTTTACAAGTCTTGGATAGTATGGAATCATGCAGAATACCTCGTCGATACATGGCTACGGTGGGCAAGTTTGAAGAACTTAGATTATTAGCTGGCTCTAAGCAACGGTTCAACATTGAAGAAATGACTGTAAGTCAACAATGTCATGATAGTGGTCCTGAACTTGTATGTGTTCTGAGTCGATTTCCAAACCTTGTTTCTTTCTGTCTCAACAAACTTTCACCTTATTCTGCAGAAAAGACCAATCACCGACTCAATATACCCATCAACACATTACTTGGTGATCATCCCGAGCTATTGACTCTAGAATTGAACGATTGTAAAATCTACAAGGCCAATTTTGATTCGACACCTACTAGTCAAAATGTGGACCCTAATGATTATACCAACAAGACTGTTTATTATCCACTAAAGACTGTCAGATTAATTAATGTGATGCTATACAACAAACCTTGTATGATGGGTGGTGCCCTTAGGTCTACTGAAAACTGGTTTTTTGCTCGAATGTACCTGAGATGTACTAGTTTAGAAAGCTGTACTATTAAGTTTTCTTTGGCATACGAAAGCTTGAACAATATGCCTGAAGATCATTACCTGTACAATGAAGCTTGGGTCAATCCAATCATCATTGATTTTCCAGTAAATACAGACCGACTCAAATATGTGAGCATTCAAGTGGCAGATCGCAATCACCTCGTACTCGTCAATCAAGACCATCAAAAATATCATTATGCTTTAGAGAAGATACCGTTTGAAGAAAGAAGCGAGTATAGATTATTGACGGATGCTCGAGAAATCTCAAACCGCGATATTCTATATATTCGTTGTAAGAATGTGAATCGTGTGTTTGACCTTGCTCCTTTTAAAGACCCTTTCACTTCTTATTATGATGATGATGATGATGAACTTGAAGAAGACGAAGACTATTATAATCGATACGGAGGTGCCAATTATTTTGAACGCATATTTGATAATGATGGAGGCTATTATTCAGGAGGATATGGGTTTCGTCGTTCAATGTATTTAAACTTTTTACCCTTCACTTATTCTGAATGATTATCTAAATAAAACGCATTTTAACCCCCCGAGCTCAGGTCGTGCATAAACCTATGGAAATAGTGTGCATGACTGCTTTCAAATTTGTGGCCATACACTGCGACTTTTTTCATGTAGAGTGTATATATATATATATGTGTATACACAGGTGTTGTTTTTTTTCCTTTGATATTCTTCTTCTCTCCCTATATTCTTTTTCTTTTTATTCTCTCTGCTTCTTTCTTTGATGGAGTCCTTTAATCACAAACAACAAGATAAAAATACTTCACCTTTATTGCTTCACTCGGCATCTCCTTCTTTGTCAACCGCCACAAAGCCAAAAAACCTTCCACTGACTCAAGATACAAATTATATAGGCATAACTATTAGCGACGAAGCACCCAACAGTAAACAATACACAAGGTATTATAATAAAAATAATACCTCTATTCCTCCTCCACTTCCTCCTTCTTTTATCAATACCAGCCTAGCCAACACCAATACCTCTTCTGACTATTATATGTCACCTTGTTCAGCAACAACTACCTCATCTTCCTTTAGAAACAGTCATGTCATTCTAGAAGAAGAGCCTTCTTCTCCTACAACATATATCATTCAACCACCCAAATCTGGTGCATTTCGTAAAATCAATAGTCAAGCAGATTTACCAATGGCACACCATCAAAGATTGAGAGAAGGCAAACGATATGGGGTAAGTTGAATAATTCAGAAATGTACATTTATTCATTCTTTTTATCATGTAGCCACTGTATATGCTTACGATCGAACTTAAATCAACATATTCTTCATGCAGTGATGGATTCAAATATAATGCAACTAGTAATCCACGCCGTGTGCTAACGAAACCAAGTAAAGCATGTAGAAATGATGGATATGACAATGAAGATTTTGACTACGTTTTATATGTTAACGATATACTTGGAAGCACAGAAGGCCACAAGTAAGTTGCATTTTTTAAGGAGATTAGTTATCAGGAGTTAAATGGTGTTGTAAGATATTTGATTCTTGATGTGCTTGGTGCTGGTACATTTGGTCAAGTTGTCAAGTGCAGAAACACAAAGACACAAGAAGTAGTGGCTATTAAAGTAGTAAAAAACAAGTTGGCTTATTTTAAACAGAGTATGATGGAAGTAGCCATACTTGAGATGGTAACAAGTCAAATGTGCTTATTGTACGTATTCTCATACTGTTATTGTTAGTTAAATCAACGATATGATGAGCATGATAAACATCATTTGCTTAGACTAAGAGACACGTTTATACACAAAAAGCATCTTTGTCTTGTATTTGAGTTACTCTCTGTCAATCTATACGAATTAATCAAACAAAACCATTTTCGTGGACTCTCAACCAATTTGGTGCGTGTGTTTACAGCGCAAATATTAGACGCTCTTACTGTATTGAATGAAGCAAGAATCATTCATTGTGATTTAAAGCCTGAAAACATCCTGCTGAAAAAGTAAGTAAACAAGGCTTTTTTCTAAGGAAAGGTGTTCATCTATATAGTTTGGAATCGCCTACACTTAAAGTGATTGATTTTGGATCAGCATGTCATGAAGTACAGACAATGTATACCTATATTCAGTCCAGATTCTATAGATCACCTGAAGTACTTATTGGGTTACCATACACAAGTGCTATTGATATGTGGTCCTTGGGGTGCATTGCAGCAGAGCTATTCTTGGGCTTACCATTGTTTCCCGGAAGTTCAGAATACAACCAGCTTTCTAGGATTATCGAAATGCTAGGGTAAATTTGTTTCTTGTTTTCAATGACTGACCATTGACACTTTTTGTATATCTAGAACCCCACCTAATTATATGATTGAAGTGGGTAAAAATGCACATCGTTACTTTGATCGAGATACATCCACAGGCGAAAAACGATATGAATTCAAATCCATGGAACAATATGCTCGCGAACAAGGCAAGTCAGAACAACCTTCTAAACGTTACTTTTCAGCAAAAACCTTGCCTGATCTCATCAATAATTATCCTATTATGCGAAAGATCCAAATGACACCTAAAGAGATTGAAAAAGAAAAACAGAATCGATTAGCATTTATAGATTTCCTACAGGGCCTGTTAAACTTAAATCCTATTGAACGATGGTCACCCCAACAAGCGAAAAAGCATCCTTTCATAACTGGAGAAAAATTTACAGCTCCCTTTCAACCACCTTTTATTCCTCGAAAACAACACCACTCAAACAATTTGCCTTCTTCGAATTATCAGCAACCATTGAATGATAATCAGCAACACTCACCTACTATGCTAACAACAGGTTATCGTAATAACACAAATGGGATGCCAACTCAAAGTTATTCTGATGTTTATTTATCGCCTGCATATTCGAGTCTGCCTAACCATTATGAGAATACAAGTCATTTTAATGGGCAGTTGAATAATACGAATAAGCGATCGTCCTATGTACCACCACTACCAAGTGTAATTGAGCCACCTCATCATTTATACCATCATAACAGTAATATACTCGATGTGAATCACACAAATGGTCTCTATATGCAACAGAGCAATAATCATGCCCATGGTGGTAATCGGCCACGCGCAAGCACATTAGGTACAATGGAAGTTCCGCCACAAATCCAATGGGCAGCCATGGATCAAGCAGATGGATCATTAGCTACTGAAGGATCTCTTTACAGTCCTTATTATCCTTATGGTCAACCTCCTCCTCAACAGCAACAACAAAAGCCTCCTTATGATCTCAGTCATGGTTATTCCGATCCCAACAAGAGCGAAAGTCTTTTATTGCCACGCTGGAATAATTCTCAACGCACAATTGATTTAGAACGCGATGGGGATTGGCAAGAAGAGCCTACAATGTTTTTGCCACTCACAAGTACAAAATCAACTCCTCATAATCGACAATCGCATAAGAGAAGCAACAGTAGTAATGTTCGATTTTCTGATATGTCAAATCATAATGGGACACGGGTATCCACTAGTTTGCATCGATTTATGCGTGGACATGCTGTCCCACACAGTCGACAAGATTTAGAATGGGATGGTGTAATCCATCAACACACAACGCATGGCCAAATCGATAACGAATTGGACAAATCAAACAATCAACAATGGAAAAAAGACCAACCAAAGGATTGGATGATTGCATAGACTCTTTTTTTTCTTTTTTTCTTTTTTGGTGTGTCAAAATCAATAAAGGTTTTGTTACAAACAAAAAATATATCTCCATTGCGCTTTTTTTGATTGATAATGCAGAATATCTCTGTTAATTTCGCATGCAAATGAATGCAATGAAGTGTCGCTTCCAAGTCAATTCCATCGAGAAATACGGTGTAATAGATACAAGGTATACACAATGCGCACTATAGCTCATAATGATGCATCATATGCACTGAAATCAGATTCAATCAACTGTAATTTGGTTCAAGGTGAGGAGAGTATCATGGTAAATTTTGAAACAGGCAACACCAACTACTGGGCAGACAATGCAGAAAAAAAAAGATGAAAGGTTGTGGAAACCATCGCATTCTATTACTAAAAGTAGTCATTTTTGCTCATTTTTAAGCAAATTCAACTAGCATTAACCTATAAAATATGTTGTTTAGCATTGATAACCATTAAGAAACACGTTGGAATAATTAGACCATGAAGACGATTTTGGGCCCATCTTACCTGGTAATACCTTTACGATTTTGCATCAAACATAAAATTACCTGTAACTCAATCCAAAGGCAGCTTTTTCTATGTCAATCCATAGTAAAAATGAAGTTGTTAGTATATAAAAACATATTAGATATGATAAATATGAGAACGACTTATGAAAAGTGTACACGGCGCGTGTAAGATTATACAAACTATTTAATGTATAAAGTCACCGATAGCTATAGTAATCAGTATACTCTTTGCATTTTTGAACTCTACTTACTAAAGCAGACTATTTTATTTAAGATGTCAAGTCAATCTGACCTGACCTTAACGCATTTCTCAATCATTTTTTGTTTCTTGACCAAAATACAGCCTAAGAGACTCTAAAACTTTCAAAATAAAGACACTGTAATGTTATTTTTAGATAGTCAATCTACTCTAACTGCATGATTAATCTATTGAAAGTCATCAAGTTTACAAAAAGTGCAAGATCGTTGCCTTCAAAGATCAGAGCTGTAGCATTTTGGTTTTAAAAGCGATCTACTTGCTCCAACTAGCAACGCACTATGTTCTGATCAAAGTTAGATAAGTATTAATGATATTGTATTTAGATACTCCATCTCAGATGCCTTGTTGATGCAAAACAAATCTCGATTTGGATCCGTATTGATCGAGAAGTCAGCAATTAAAGAGTTTTTATAAGCATAAAAGAAGTATACAATTGGCGACTCAAGTTTCTTGTTAATTCAGATTAAGAGTCATAGAAACAAGCATGGCATTGACTGATAACTTTTTTAGGTCACTATTCGATAGTACACGATAAAGCTTCAATCAGTTTTATGTTGATTGGGAAATTAGAGACCGAAGTGCTTTTTATATTGTAATACCTATGTACCAAATGTAAGAAAGACATCCAAAATGTTCAAAAGCTCGGTGTTTGAACAACACAATGGTATAGTTGGTTGACCAGACTGATTTTGATGGGTCTGCAACAGCTATTAAATAGAGTTGCTGCAAAAGCAACAATTGACAGTCAGTAGACAGACGATGGAAGTGGAAGGGAGAAGCATGTTAAAAGGTAAGAGTAGGGTCCTAAAACGTATTTGGTCTGCAGTATGCAAACCCCCTTTTTTTTTAATAAAAGGATAACTTAATTGCATAACACGCAGCCCTAGTATATAGTGTCTGAAGCAAACCAAAGATTGTTCAAAGGCAGTCTACTGAAGAGAATTTTAGTTGTTCTAGTCGTCAGATCATGTTCATTAGTGAGACAAAAGATTGGAGAAATAGCAATAAACAACAGAAGAAAATGCATCCTTTCGATCTTTTCTTCTCGTCTTCATCTTATATTTTTAGCTCTAAAATGAGAAAATGAGAGTACTTTTTGATTTTTTCATTCAAAAATTTTAAATCTGTTTAACTCTATAAATCTCTTTATTTTTTTTTTAATTCAATTTACTTTTTTGAAGTAAAAAAGCAAGTTCCTAAGACCCTTTTTTTATTCTTACGAAAATATTCGCTTTTTTTTTCGGCATAAATATCATAACTGTATTGAAAGGAAAGTTGGCTATTCATTAATCTCTTTTAAGAGGCTGTTTTGAGCACACGATCTATTCTGGCCCCTAGTTGCTTGGACCGGATCAACTCATAAAAAACGCATGTAGTAAACTAGAAAAAAGAAGCTCCTCAAGAGAAAAAGGGCAAAGAAGGGATTTTTGAATGTGTGTGTCTAATGATGTTTGTGGAAGTGACTCTGTAGTCAAATAACGTACTTGTGTAATGGCATAAATTTTGATAGATTTGTATTTAGAATTTGTTTATTGATTGACACACGACCTAATTTGACCTTTGGTTGCTTGAGTTCGATTAATTTATAGGAGTGAATATGTTGAACTGAAAAATTCTTAAACAAACAAAGGAATAGAAACGTATGAGGAGAGAGTATAGATCTGACGATTTGTTTGAGCATGTGTTTGTAGATAGAGAAGGAAAGGAGGTAGTCGATCAATTGTTGAAAAAAAAAAAATGGGATGTTTGAGGTAGCATATTTTGTATAGGCAACGTGGAATAACACGGAATAAATAGATCCCAAAGCTTTTGCAACAGACGCTTTCAGCCTAGCATGGAATCAATTTCGCCATCCTTGGATCAACCCGCCATGGAACTTAATCAACACGTGCTTAAAGAAAATAATCAAGGAAAAGGTGCCATTAGCAACGTTGGTAGTCCTACATTGGATCAGTGCACTATGATTTCCGGTACTTCAAGAATTGGCAGTACAAGCACCAATTCTTCTGGACACTCAGCATCTGACTTTCCTCAGCAAGAACACACCTTGGCCGTTGAAACCGGCCTGGAAGCCATCCGTTTGGCTCTTACCCACAACAAATTCGATAGCAAGCAACTATCGGGACTATCCACAGAAACAATAGATCAGCAATACAGTACAGCCATCAGTGCCAGTTGTATTTATCAGAAACCACAACAGCAGTTCATCTTTTGGACACAAAAACATCAAGTGTCTCCTTCGTCATTCACCGCTGCACAACTGGTCAATTTTTTGCAAGATATGAAAACAGAAAACAATTTTCAATTGTCAACACTTAAATTATGACGATCAGCAGTCCTGCAGTTACATCTACATGCGGTTTCAATTACACAGGATAAGGTTCCAAAGGTTTTCATGAATGCAGTTACCAAGCAAGTTAGACCTCTGACAATAAATCGTCAAACAAATGACTTGAGACCAAGTATACAGTTTGTATCCAAAATTGACATCAAGCATTGTTCATTAGTAAACTTGCAAATCAAGACAGCGTTTTTGGTAGCGATGGCAGCCTTTTTACGACCTTCTGATTTACAACGTATCTCTCTTCTGTCAGCAACTCATGACAATCATGGCAACCTAATATTCGATACTATGACACCTAAAGAAACTAGACAAGGCGAATGAATTATCAAACCAGTATTTATTCATCCTCACCAAGTTTCGGACATTTGTCCAGTGCTATCTTTTCAAGCTCGAAAAGATCATCCGGTAACTAAAGTCAAACGACAGCCTGGCGTCTTGTTTGTCAACACCAAGCGCCATCAACAAGCATTCAAAACTACTACCACCTCTTCTTGGCTAAGAAAGATACTACGACAGTCTACAAGCGAATCAAGAGCCAGTGTACGCTCAATTGCATCCTCTATTGCGTTAAAACAAGCAGTATCTCTTGACGATATACAAACCCTGGACAATTGGGTTGATTCAAAAACATTCCAACACCATTAGCGGTGGGAACAATTGTCTACAGTGGACTTTACAAATCAAATACTTGGGGCAGATTTGTCTATTGTTCAACTAGAAGAAGGTTCTGATGATAATGATGAAGAAGAAAAGCAAGAGTTTTTTATGCTACTGAAGGATATTGATGTTTCTTACTCTGGATCAGCAATTTATGTTTACTGTTCTATGTTCAAAGATCTCAATACATTCTGGAGAGAAATTTGTTTCGACCTTGAATATCAATTTTTAGCATTTTTTTTTTCATAATTTATCAATTTTTATCAATTTTTTCTAAATTTATCAGTTTCTATCATTTTTCTTCTTAATTTAATTTAAATTAAAGACAGCAAAGCGTAAACGATGGAAGAAATCTTTCATTGAATGCAGAAATTTTCCGCCAAAAATGGAAGAACTACGCAATCAGAAATGTAAATCTCTCGCTAAGTTTTCACTTAAATATGGAAGAAAAATGTAATCGGTTAGTCTGTGGTGAGAGAGTATTTTTCTTTTAGTTTAAAAATAATTGTTTTCTAGAAGTTTTTTTTCTGTTGACAAAAATACCATACTTGCACATTGGTATCAATTTTGTCAAATTATTGATTTCATGGAAAAGGTTCTTCTGAACACATGGTCTAATGTGGCCTTTGGCTGCTCGGACTTGATCAGTTGATAGGAATGGCTGTACTAAACTAAAAACACCTTAAGAGAACAAAAGCAAGAAGAGATAGAGAGAAGGATGTTGACCTAATGATGCGTCTGGGCGTGGTTTTGTAACCAGAGAAGAAATGAAAACATTTGTGTTGGATGTTGGAAGGAGTAGATTGTTTTTGATAGCATGTTACATAGAGGTGGTTTGGGATAAAAGCAAGTGTATACAGGTCCATTTTGTACTCCTATAAAATAAAGAACGGACAGTCTTGAGTATTTCTGTGAGGAAACAATTTACAAGTCTCTGAAAGACAAAGAGCTTGGTCAAGGACACTCTTGCATTCTCTAAAGCCACCTTGAGCAGTGTTTAAGGACGATACTTGGCCTTGGAGAAGCTCTTTGATGCATTTTTCGATTGTTTTTTCCGGAGATAGTAGTCAGACTAATTAGTCAGTAGCTGACTGGGTCAGTCGAGTTGTCCTTCTCATGAATTGGGACTATTTGTACAGCTCGTCAATAATGAAGCGTGTATGGTCAACACCAGCACAGATCAAAAATACGGAAAATTAGAGTACCACTATAATTCTCGATATGCTCACAGGAAGCAGAGGTAGAGCCATAAAAGATCGTAGTAATAGCCGTAGATGTCAGGAACTTCTCATGAATGCAAGAAAATACATATATATTTTCGAACTCCATTAGCATTTATACCGACTTACAAGTATGCCACTTATGTACTCAAAAAATAAAATATCTCTTAGCAAAAAAAATAAAAAAAAAAATAAAACCATTACTTTAAAATAAATCAAGAATATTTTCTGCAATGACAAAAAAATTAAAAGAGTAGAAAATTTTAATTTTCTGTTTCAAATTAATAAAAAAAATCAATTTTTCATTTTTTTGTTTTAAAATAAATAAATGAGTCTACCAACCAGTTATCTCTTCTTTAAACTAAAACAGTAAGATTATCATCCGGTAGACTCGTTTATTTATTTTAAAACAGAAAAATTGAAAAACAAGTTTTTTCTCTAATTTTAAGCAGGAAATATGAAACCTTCTACTTTTTTATTTTTTTGTCATTACAAAAAATATTTCTGTTTTGTTTTAGAGTAGTGGTTTTAATTCTAAAATAGCGGTTTTTATTGTTTTTAAAAAACATTTTTTTTGAGTACGCAAATGGTATACTTGCAATTTCGGTATAACTGCTAGTTGACCTGTGAACCTAGTTTAAAATAGAACAAAACAACTGTTGTGAGATGAAGAGAGAATAGATATAAAATAAGAGAAAAGGTAAGAACACAGAGAAAGTCCGCTAGGACTTGTATAGGGTTTTTATTTCAGAAAGAAAACATGATGATTTTCAATTGCTGTAAAATGTCGAGGTATTTATACTTTTTTTTCTCGGTCAAAATATTGTTTTGGGATTAGCTTCTTGACTACGGATTGATTTGTTAGATCAGGAGCAATTAAGAGAAATGCCTTTAGAGGAAGTTGTCAGCTCAGCCAATAGTATATGATGTGACTTGAACTTGAATAAACTATTACATATTTGTCAAATGCCAATGCTAATGTATTTGTCAGCTCTAACTGTCACTTTACGAGGGCCATTGATAATAAAAGAATCACTAGGTCAATAACCTCTGACTATGAGGATGATGTAGTACTTCTAGTAGAATGAGTGAATGTCAGTGACTATAGATCCATTGCAATTGCCATATGTGTGATCTGATCCTCTGCCATAATTATTATTTACTAATCTATGCACATGAACTCATAGATGTTCACAACAGCAACCATAGCAATCATACATCACAGCGTCAACAATTACATTCTTGTTCCATCAGTGAAAGATTTCTGCATTCAGTAGAAGATTTCTTCCATTGCTTCTGCTGTAATGCCTTTAGCTTTAAAGAAATTAAATATAAAAAGAAATTGCGATAAAAAGCAATATAAAAATAAAAATGTTGTCAAAACATTAACATAAATCTACATAAACTTGTATAAAATTTGCATATATTGTCAAAGAAAAGGGGCATAAGAAACTAACAAAGAATTTTTTCACAAGACTATTATGCTAAGGAGCAAATTAATTCCAAGAATCCAAAACACATACAGTTCTTCTATTATTCTGCTCATCTATGGTCATCCATGGTCATCCATGGTCATCCATGATCATCCATGTCTATTCTAATTCATCCATGATATTCTTTGCTATTCTACCAATGTCCAAATAAGAGCAATAATAATAATAATAATAATAATAATAATAATAATAATAATAATAATAATAATAATAATAATAATAATAATAATAATAATCAAAATCAAACAAAGAATACGGTTTATTGAGTCAACAATAGGCTCGTATCTTTAGATAATTGCTTGCATAAGGGTTCAGCATGCTCTGCAGAGATCCTTGTTCCATAAAGGAATCTTAGATAGTACAATTGATTCAGATAAATCACTAGCTACTGCTGTACAAGGATCTGCATTAGATGAACCAGCCAATCTCTAACCAGCTCAGTGTGATTGACAGGTTGATGCATAAGATTTTCTGTTTAATTTGAGACATTTTAACAATAAGACAATGACTGCATAATTAGATGTAAGATTGTAGCTTTTGAGGTGTATGTACCTTGACTATAGATAAAGCAAGCAATCAAATTAGAGCTGTGAACAGATGGTAACATGTAGTTATTTGTACCAGATTTAATGAGTTATGACGCTTTCATGAGCAAACGTTCTCTTTCTTTTTTTTAAGCATTGTCTTCAAATCAGCATTCAAAGTCTGTTGTACATTGTGAAGGATGTAAAAGAGGCCGTTTTCAGTTGACATCGATTAGCGAGCGAGTACTCATCATAGTACTAAACGATGTGCATAACATTGAAAAGTAAGTCAGACTATAGCATTTGACACTTTTCAAGTCAAGAAAAAAATACACGCAGTTTTTGATATAACCAATAATAAATGTCTGGTATTAGATACTCTCTGCTTTGAAGATTATTTCGTTTTCTTTTCTATCAAGGCTAAGTAAATGCAAATCGATTTCCTAATAATAGTTCTGTCGTGCCAGCACTAATCTGTATGATTTCAAACAAACATGTCAAAAACAACTTCATTCTCTATTGTGGTCCTATCATCATCAGTAGAGATATCGTAGCCCTTTGTTTCTCTTGCCTTACACAAATCTTTTGAAGCAGAACATTTGTTTGCATGCGCAAGATACTACTATTATCAGACAAGACAATGGTATAAAAGTATGGAGGACTTTACTTTTTTTATTTTATTTTATACATGTGTTTATTTCAAAAAATGAATGGCATCAGTCTTTAGTTTCGCTTCATAGAGAAGTTACTCACAGGAGTAGCCACGAGAAGGCAACTGACTCGTACTCCCTCACTTCCTTCACTGACACCTTCCAGGCCCGCGATACACTGGGAATGCCAGATCATTAAAGAAGGATCCCAGTAACTCCCAGCAACTACCCTTTTTCCCGCTGCAGACCAACGCCTATATACCCCGTACCTTACTCTCGAGGCAGTAAGATAAGAAAATAAATCATCGACTAATAACAGGCCAGCAACGATTAGCATTGAACACTGAAAGCCACGGAGAGAGCAACACCAGTAGACAAAACCAACCAAATAGAGAGAAAATCCTAGAGAAAGCAGAGATATCAGCAAACGCATCCTTGGAATAGATAAGGTACTTGCCAGAAAACGAATCAGAGACAGAGACAACAAGAAACAACTACACTAGCTTTCGCTAGTATAGCGTCTACCGCAACCACACCTACCCCATACCATTGTTAGACTACAGATAACTAGTATATCCTCAATACGTAGCTGCTTAAAACCAAATAGAAAGAACCAAGCAAAGAAAAACAAGCAAAGAAAACGTACCAAGTAAAGAGAAAACTTCAGAGAAAGTAGAGATGTCAGTAGACGCGTTCTTGAAGTAGATAAGGCACAAACCAAAAAGAGAGAGAGACCATAAGAGACCAGAGTAGAGAAAGTAAAGAAACAGAAAGAAAAGATAAAGAAATAAAAAAGAGTGCTGCGTGCCTTTTTATAAGTAATTTTTTTCTTTTCCTTTCCTTGCCTTTCCTTTCCTTGGTTCTTTGTTTTCTTTTGATAGAGATCATCTCATAGAGAGGAAGCCCAATCTTGTGTTACATCTAAACTTATTTAGTTGCATAAAACATGCGATGAACACCCTACTTGTCAGTTCTATAAACAGAAAAGCATCCCCTTTTGCTTATTTTCTTTCTCTTTTCTATGTGCTTATCCCTGTATTTCTATTGAGTAATTCATTATTCTTTGCCCTTGATGATAAGGGAAGTTTACTTGTCATATAAATCAATGCGGAATGTATTTCTTAATATAGGACTTTGAATTGTAACCATTCCCAGTTTCCTTTATTTTCTTTCCATGAGAAGATCATCCTGAAACAATAACAAACTTTCTTATTCATATGAAAATGTCAATAACCAAAAAGCAAAGAAAAGCTTAGCTGTCTAAAAAAGAAAGAAAGAAAAAGAAAGAAAGCTATTTTACACACAAACTGAAAGTATTGATTACTAGTGCCTAAAGATGAACTAACTATCGTCTTTTTTTTTTTATTTTTTTTATTTTTTTTATTTTTTTTTTTTTTTATTTTTTTTATTTTTTTTATTTTATTTACTTATTTATTATTTTTTACCTTGATCCGTGCACTATGCATACGTTTACCACATTTTAAATCCTTGGGACAGTTGCTTACTTTTCCCTGAAAATAGACCCTGAGAAATTCGTCGCTTTTTTTTTTTCACTACAAAACTCATACTGATTGCTTCTTTTTCTTTCTAAGTGAATAGATCATAGACTAGTTCTAGACGTTATCTTTAGCTATCAGTTTAGTGATGAAGAAAAGATGACATGATGTAAACATATGTTTTATTTGGTGACACAAACAAGTACAAAGCAGACACTACACTTCTTCAGGTCTAAAAACCAAAATAAACGATACAAGTAAAAAAGAGTGGTTGTCTTTGATACATATATATACTATGATACATTGTTAAAAGCATATAAAAGCATGCAATATCTATGGCTCTATATAAGCGGAAGACTAAACTATTAGTAAAAAGTGTTTTCTGAAAAAGAAATAATATTCTTTTCTCTCTTTCAAAAAGAGAAAGCACTTACATCACATTTCAACAGTATTTACCTTTTTTTCTTTGAAGACCAAACTGTTTTGTTTCGCAAATGCCATGAGAACGAGTAAGGTTATATAGAGACCACAAGTTGAAACTTTTTAACAATGCCTTTTTTTAGTACCAGAAGATTAATACAATATAGGTTACCACGCGGTTACATACCAGATACAGATCAAATTAGCAGAATAGTAGCCCAGGATCAGTTTATTATTGATCTGATCACCACTTCGCTTCTGAGAGTTCCTTCAGGCACTTATAAGGCTGGCGACAATATGTTTATCGATGGCATAGAGTGTGAAGCTCTCTATATACCTCATTCATCAGATCTTGTAGACTTACCTCCTGTAGTAGCAGAAATACAACACACAGTGACACGCGAGTTTATGTATTGAGCCGTCCAGTACTGTCTGAATGTGTACAAGCGTTTCCACATTTTACCAATTTTATTCATCGTCTGTACCTCGAAAACAAAGTCCAAAACTCTGAGAGACCTCTTCAAATCTGTCCAAAACAAGTCTACCTCTTAAAAACGCCTTGCTGCCACTTCGGACTAGTTGCTTCATGCTGACCAAACAGAGTATCGATCCTTTTATCGACAATCACGATACCAAGGAATTGGATTCTTTGGTTGTCTTTGTACATTCTTGACTTCTGGCCAGCAAAACATAATCAGTATTGACCGATGGGACGACCCAACCAATGCAAAACTGTACTTGTCACAATGGAAATGGTCAAAAATGACAGAAAAACAGAGAATGATAAAGTCGAAGCGTTACAAACGATTTGTCAACAACACAAAATCAATTTGAGAAAATAATGACGACCGTTTTCGACAACCCCAGCCGAGCGCATCAATACGCAGAAGCAGGACGGCACTATAACGCAAGTCTTGAAGTACGACACAATGAAGCAAGAATTAAACAATACACCTCCAGAAGCAACAACATCAATGTAGCTTCCTAAAGACTTTGACGGCGCTTCTAGTTCTATAAATTCCAAATACAAAGATTTGATTGCATTCATCGATGCTTGGGAGCAGAATAACAAAGGTCGAATGAATTGGTCTGCCTGTTGGAAGATGGAAAGAAAAAAGGTCTGTTCAATGAGTACTCAAACACCCATAGCTTGAAGAATATATACCACAGAGCAAAAAATGATACCTAATCACCATTAGCACCGTTTATATGACAAATTAGTAATTAATAAAAAATTATCATCAGGATTATCCCAATGTTTTATCGTAAGAAAAAATACAGTTTTCTCATATCCAAACTTTTTTTTTGTGTGTTAATGACGATGTTGACGATGTTGCAATCTGCATTTACTTTATCCTCTAAAGCTATGAGCTAAAGATATTTCTCTTCATCTACATACTAGTTTGAATGAATTCATCAACCGTTGACAAACGTAATGCAACAGGAATTTTGGAGTAAGAAAGCATTTACAATTAAAAATGATTTTGTCTAATAAAAAAGGAAATTCTCTGAAATTAAGTTTGTCATGGACATTTATTTAAAAGAAATACACCAGCTCTAGTTAGATAATTCCAACAATTGTTTTTACCAAAGTAGACAAAAACGATGACATTTGTTTTCGAGAAAACGCCAAATTCCATAAGTTTGACTATATCGTACACACAAAAATGTTTGGGTCAGAAATTGAACAAAATTGGCTTTCAGTTGAAAAAGTGGTCGAGGGTAGTAAAGCCGTCGTTTGTCAGAGATACTTAAGACTTTTACTACAGCTATACATAGCGAGAAGTGCCTCCATAGTGTTATAAAGTACTGTGAAAGTATCAATTTTGCAATACGTATATAAAAAGTGTACACTATCGTCCAAAAGTGAGAATACATTTTCCATCTTTTTCTCATCTTTTTCATGGCAACTTTATTGCACTTTTTACACCATTAAATACGTTTCATAGTTATTCCTTATAAACTCTGACACTTTTAACCAAATTATGACTTTTGCTACCCAGGACAAACAGAAACAGAGAAGAAAACGTTGGTGTTTGAAATATCCAGCCCTTCTCCTACAATACATTTGATTCTTATCATGTCCAAAGATGCTCTCTTTGGACTCGAGAGTTTTCAAGGTTATAATCTTCTACTTGTAAATACCTAAGCCATTGCTTAGAGGACATCTGTTACAAATGCCTGTCATTCTAGAGCCGAGATTTAACAGTTTCTCTCTTTTGATCTTGCTTTTACATACAACCCTTCAATAGAACTGCTAGTACACATTTAAGAAGAGTTATACACGGACAGCCCCTAAGCCAAAAAAAAAATGAGGATCATTGTTTCTTTTTATGGCAAATACTTGCTTATGATCAATAAATAACGTTGCAGTAATGATTAGCTACAGAATTTAGGGCTGCTGATTTAATGATAGTCAATAAGCCTGTTTTTTGTAACATACAGCAAGTGAAGGACAGAGAAAAAAGAAAAAGAAAAGACACGTTATCAATTATTTTAAATACTAGTGTATATACTTTATTGAATAAAAAGATAAAAAAGAAACTGGTACTCTAGCCAAATACTGTAAGTATTTGTTTCCAGGAACTAGGACGAGAACATTCGATTTCTATAAAGACAAAGCAAGTGCTTCCACGTTTTGTCTTTCGTATTTTGAATAACTTTCGATGTTATTAACAACTTTGTTGATTTGCGTAATGTTAGAGGGTCGATTTACTCACATTTATGCAAAAGCTTACGCTTTTATATGCTTATTAACAATGTATCATAGTATATATATGTATCAAAGACAACCACTCTTTTTTACTTGTATCGTTTATTTTGGTTTTTAGACCTGAAGGAAGTGTAGTGTCTGCTTTGTACTTGTTTGTGTCACCAAAATAAAACATATGTTTACATCATGTCATCTTTTCTTCATCACTAAACTGATAGCTAAAGATAACGTCTAGAACTAGTCTATGATCTATTCACTTAGAAAGAAAAAGAAGCAATCAGTATGAGTTTTGTAGTGAAAAAAAAAAAGCGACGAATTTCTCAGGGTCTATTTTCAGGGAAAAGTAAGCAACTGTCCCAAGGATTTAAAATGTGGTAAACGTATGCATAGTGCACGGATCAAGGTAAAAAAATAAAATAAAATAAAGTAAAATAAAATAAAAAAAATAAAAAAAAATAAAAAAAATAAAAAAAAATAAAAAAAATAAAAAAAAAAAGACGATAGTTAGTTCATCTTTAGGCACTAGTAATCAATACTTTCAGTTTGTGTGTAAAATAGCTTTCTTTCTTTTTCTTTCTTTCTTTTTTAGACAGCTAAGCTTTTCTTTGCTTTTTTGGTTATTGACATTTTCATATGAATAAGAAAGTTTGTTATTGTTTCAGGATGATCTTCTCATGGAAAGAAAAATAAAGGAAACTGGGAATGGTTACAATTCAAAGTCCTATATTAAGAAATACATTCCGCATTGATTTATATGACAAGTAAACTTCCCTTATCATCAAGGGCAAAGAATAATGAATTACTCAATAGAAATACAGGGGATAAGCACATAGAAAAAGAGAAAGAAAATAAGCAAAAGGGGATGCTTTTCTGTTTATAGAACTGACAAGTAGGGTGTTCATCGCATGTTTTATGCAACTAAATAAGTTTAGATGTAACACAAGATTGGGCTTCCTCTCTATGAGATGATCTCTATCAAAAGAAAACAAAGAACCAAGGAAAGGAAAGGCAAGGAAAGGAAAAGAAAAAAATTACTTATAAAAAGGCACGCAGCACTCTTTTTTATTTCTTTATCTTTTCTTTCTGTTTCTTTACTTTCTCTACTCTGGTCTCTTATGGTCTCTCTCTCTTTTTGGTTTGTGCCTTATCTACTTCAAGAACGCGTCTACTGACATCTCTACTTTCTCTGAAGTTTTCTCTTTACTTGGTACGTTTTCTTTGCTTGTTTTTCTTTGCTTGGTTCTTTCTATTTGGTTTTAAGCAGCTACGTATTGAGGATATACTAGTTATCTGTAGTCTAACAATGGTATGGGGTAGGTGTGGTTGCGGTAGACGCTATACTAGCGAAAGCTAGTGTAGTTGTTTCTTGTTGTCTCTGTCTCTGATTCGTTTTCTGGCAAGTACCTTATCTATTCCAAGGATGCGTTTGCTGATATCTCTGCTTTCTCTAGGATTTTCTCTCTATTTGGTTGGTTTTGTCTACTGGTGTTGCTCTCTCCGTGGCTTTCAGTGTTCAATGCTAATCGTTGCTGGCCTGTTATTAGTCGATGATTTATTTTCTTATCTTACTGCCTCGAGAGTAAGGTACGGGGTATATAGGCGTTGGTCTGCAGCGGGAAAAAGGGTAGTTGCTGGGAGTTACTGGGATCCTTCTTTAATGATCTGGCATTCCCCAGTGTATCGCGGGCCTGGGAAGGTGTCAGTGAAGGAAGTGAGGGAGTACGAGTCAGTTGCCTTCTCGTGGCTACTCCTGTGAGTAACTTCTCTATGAAGCGAAACTAAAGACTGATGCCATTCATTTTTTGAAATAAACACATGTATAAAATAAAATAAAAAAAGTAAAGTCCTCCATACTTTTATACCATTGTCTTGTCTGATAATAGTAGTATCTTGCGCATGCAAACAAATGTTCTGCTTCAAAAGATTTGTGTAAGGCAAGAGAAACAAAGGGCTACGATATCTCTACTGATGATGATAGGACCACAATAGAGAATGAAGTTGTTTTTGACATGTTTGTTTGAAATCATACAGATTAGTGCTGGCACGACAGAACTATTATTAGGAAATCGATTTGCATTTACTTAGCCTTGATAGAAAAGAAAACGAAATAATCTTCAAAGCAGAGAGTATCTAATACCAGACATTTATTATTGGTTATATCAAAAACTGCGTGTATTTTTTTCTTGACTTGAAAAGTGTCAAATGCTATAGTCTGACTTACTTTTCAATGTTATGCACATCGTTTAGTACTATGATGAGTACTCGCTCGCTAATCGATGTCAACTGAAAACGGCCTCTTTTACATCCTTCACAATGTACAACAGACTTTGAATGCTGATTTGAAGACAATGCTTAAAAAAAAAGAAAGAGAACGTTTGCTCATGAAAGCGTCATAACTCATTAAATCTGGTACAAATAACTACATGTTACCATCTGTTCACAGCTCTAATTTGATTGCTTGCTTTATCTATAGTCAAGGTACATACACCTCAAAAGCTACAATCTTACATCTAATTATGCAGTCATTGTCTTATTGTTAAAATGTCTCAAATTAAACAGAAAATCTTATGCATCAACCTGTCAATCACACTGAGCTGGTTAGAGATTGGCTGGTTCATCTAATGCAGATCCTTGTACAGCAGTAGCTAGTGATTTATCTGAATCAATTGTACTATCTAAGATTCCTTTATGGAACAAGGATCTCTGCAGAGCATGCTGAACCCTTATGCAAGCAATTATCTAAAGATACGAGCCTATTGTTGACTCAATAAACCGTATTCTTTGTTTGATTTTGATTATTATTATTATTATTATTATTATTATTATTATTATTATTATTATTATTATTATTATTATTATTATTATTATTATTATTATTGCTCTTATTTGGACATTGGTAGAATAGCAAAGAATATCATGGATGAATTAGAATAGACATGGATGATCATGGATGACCATGGATGACCATGGATGACCATAGATGAGCAGAATAATAGAAGAACTGTATGTGTTTTGGATTCTTGGAATTAATTTGCTCCTTAGCATAATAGTCTTGTGAAAAAATTCTTTGTTAGTTTCTTATGCCCCTTTTCTTTGACAATATATGCAAATTTTATACAAGTTTATGTAGATTTATGTTAATGTTTTGACAACATTTTTATTTTTATATTGCTTTTTATCGCAATTTCTTTTTATATTTAATTTCTTTAAAGCTAAAGGCATTACAGCAGAAGCAATGGAAGAAATCTTCTACTGAATGCAGAAATCTTTCACTGATGGAACAAGAATGTAATTGTTGACGCTGTGATGTATGATTGCTATGGTTGCTGTTGTGAACATCTATGAGTTCATGTGCATAGATTAGTAAATAATAATTATGGCAGAGGATCAGATCACACATATGGCAATTGCAATGGATCTATAGTCACTGACATTCACTCATTCTACTAGAAGTACTACATCATCCTCATAGTCAGAGGTTATTGACCTAGTGATTCTTTTATTATCAATGGCCCTCGTAAAGTGACAGTTAGAGCTGACAAATACATTAGCATTGGCATTTGACAAATATGTAATAGTTTATTCAAGTTCAAGTCACATCATATACTATTGGCTGAGCTGACAACTTCCTCTAAAGGCATTTCTCTTAATTGCTCCTGATCTAACAAATCAATCCGTAGTCAAGAAGCTAATCCCAAAACAATATTTTGACCGAGAAAAAAAAGTATAAATACCTCGACATTTTACAGCAATTGAAAATCATCATGTTTTCTTTCTGAAATAAAAACCCTATACAAGTCCTAGCGGACTTTCTCTGTGTTCTTACCTTTTCTCTTATTTTATATCTATTCTCTCTTCATCTCACAACAGTTGTTTTGTTCTATTTTAAACTAGGTTCACAGGTCAACTAGCAGTTATACCGAAATTGCAAGTATACCATTTGCGTACTCAAAAAAAATGTTTTTTAAAAACAATAAAAACCGCTATTTTAGAATTAAAACCACTACTCTAAAACAAAACAGAAATATTTTTTGTAATGACAAAAAAATAAAAAAGTAGAAGGTTTCATATTTCCTGCTTAAAATTAGAGAAAAAACTTGTTTTTCAATTTTTCTGTTTTAAAATAAATAAACGAGTCTACCGGATGATAATCTTACTGTTTTAGTTTAAAGAAGAGATAACTGGTTGGTAGACTCATTTATTTATTTTAAAACAAAAAAATGAAAAATTGATTTTTTTTATTAATTTGAAACAGAAAATTAAAATTTTCTACTCTTTTAATTTTTTTGTCATTGCAGAAAATATTCTTGATTTATTTTAAAGTAATGGTTTTATTTTTTTTTTATTTTTTTTGCTAAGAGATATTTTATTTTTTGAGTACATAAGTGGCATACTTGTAAGTCGGTATAAATGCTAATGGAGTTCGAAAATATATATGTATTTTCTTGCATTCATGAGAAGTTCCTGACATCTACGGCTATTACTACGATCTTTTATGGCTCTACCTCTGCTTCCTGTGAGCATATCGAGAATTATAGTGGTACTCTAATTTTCCGTATTTTTGATCTGTGCTGGTGTTGACCATACACGCTTCATTATTGACGAGCTGTACAAATAGTCCCAATTCATGAGAAGGACAACTCGACTGACCCAGTCAGCTACTGACTAATTAGTCTGACTACTATCTCCGGAAAAAACAATCGAAAAATGCATCAAAGAGCTTCTCCAAGGCCAAGTATCGTCCTTAAACACTGCTCAAGGTGGCTTTAGAGAATGCAAGAGTGTCCTTGACCAAGCTCTTTGTCTTTCAGAGACTTGTAAATTGTTTCCTCACAGAAATACTCAAGACTGTCCGTTCTTTATTTTATAGGAGTACAAAATGGACCTGTATACACTTGCTTTTATCCCAAACCACCTCTATGTAACATGCTATCAAAAACAATCTACTCCTTCCAACATCCAACACAAATGTTTTCATTTCTTCTCTGGTTACAAAACCACGCCCAGACGCATCATTAGGTCAACATCCTTCTCTCTATCTCTTCTTGCTTTTGTTCTCTTAAGGTGTTTTTAGTTTAGTACAGCCATTCCTATCAACTGATCAAGTCCGAGCAGCCAAAGGCCACATTAGACCATGTGTTCAGAAGAACCTTTTCCATGAAATCAATAATTTGACAAAATTGATACCAATGTGCAAGTATGGTATTTTTGTCAACAGAAAAAAAACTTCTAGAAAACAATTATTTTTAAACTAAAAGAAAAATACTCTCTCACCACAGACTAACCGATTACATTTTTCTTCCATATTTAAGTGAAAACTTAGCGAGAGATTTACATTTCTGATTGCGTAGTTCTTCCATTTTTGGCGGAAAATTTCTGCATTCAATGAAAGATTTCTTCCATCGTTTACGCTTTGCTGTCTTTAATTTAAATTAAATTAAGAAGAAAAATGATAGAAACTGATAAATTTAGAAAAAATTGATAAAAATTGATAAATTATGAAAAAAAAAATGCTAAAAATTGATATTCAAGGTCGAAACAAATTTCTCTCCAGAATGTATTGAGATCTTTGAACATAGAACAGTAAACATAAATTGCTGATCCAGAGTAAGAAACATCAATATCCTTCAGTAGCATAAAAAACTCTTGCTTTTCTTCTTCATCATTATCATCAGAACCTTCTTCTAGTTGAACAATAGACAAATCTGCCCCAAGTATTTGATTTGTAAAGTCCACTGTAGACAATTGTTCCCACCGCTAATGGTGTTGGAATGTTTTTGAATCAACCCAATTGTCCAGGGTTTGTATATCGTCAAGAGATACTGCTTGTTTTAACGCAATAGAGGATGCAATTGAGCGTACACTGGCTCTTGATTCGCTTGTAGACTGTCGTAGTATCTTTCTTAGCCAAGAAGAGGTGGTAGTAGTTTTGAATGCTTGTTGATGGCGCTTGGTGTTGACAAACAAGACGCCAGGCTGTCGTTTGACTTTAGTTACCGGATGATCTTTTCGAGCTTGAAAAGATAGCACTGGACAAATGTCCGAAACTTGGTGAGGATGAATAAATACTGGTTTGATAATTCATTCGCCTTGTCTAGTTTCTTTAGGTGTCATAGTATCGAATATTAGGTTGCCATGATTGTCATGAGTTGCTGACAGAAGAGAGATACGTTGTAAATCAGAAGGTCGTAAAAAGGCTGCCATCGCTACCAAAAACGCTGTCTTGATTTGCAAGTTTACTAATGAACAATGCTTGATGTCAATTTTGGATACAAACTGTATACTTGGTCTCAAGTCATTTGTTTGACGATTTATTGTCAGAGGTCTAACTTGCTTGGTAACTGCATTCATGAAAACCTTTGGAACCTTATCCTGTGTAATTGAAACCGCATGTAGATGTAACTGCAGGACTGCTGATCGTCATAATTTAAGTGTTGACAATTGAAAATTGTTTTCTGTTTTCATATCTTGCAAAAAATTGACCAGTTGTGCAGCGGTGAATGACGAAGGAGACACTTGATGTTTTTGTGTCCAAAAGATGAACTGCTGTTGTGGTTTCTGATAAATACAACTGGCACTGATGGCTGTACTGTATTGCTGATCTATTGTTTCTGTGGATAGTCCCGATAGTTGCTTGCTATCGAATTTGTTGTGGGTAAGAGCCAAACGGATGGCTTCCAGGCCGGTTTCAACGGCCAAGGTGTGTTCTTGCTGAGGAAAGTCAGATGCTGAGTGTCCAGAAGAATTGGTGCTTGTACTGCCAATTCTTGAAGTACCGGAAATCATAGTGCACTGATCCAATGTAGGACTACCAACGTTGCTAATGGCACCTTTTCCTTGATTATTTTCTTTAAGCACGTGTTGATTAAGTTCCATGGCGGGTTGATCCAAGGATGGCGAAATTGATTCCATGCTAGGCTGAAAGCGTCTGTTGCAAAAGCTTTGGGATCTATTTATTCCGTGTTATTCCACGTTGCCTATACAAAATATGCTACCTCAAACATCCCATTTTTTTTTTTTCAACAATTGATCGACTACCTCCTTTCCTTCTCTATCTACAAACACATGCTCAAACAAATCGTCAGATCTATACTCTCTCCTCATACGTTTCTATTCCTTTGTTTGTTTAAGAATTTTTCAGTTCAACATATTCACTCCTATAAATTAATCGAACTCAAGCAACCAAAGGTCAAATTAGGTCGTGTGTCAATCAATAAACAAATTCTAAATACAAATCTATCAAAATTTATGCCATTACACAAGTACGCTAATTAACCCAAATGAGCTTGTATATTTGAGGTGGTTGTTTAGCTTCATTAAGCTATACAAAAGACAGCGCAAATTTTGAAACAAAGCTATTTTATTTATGTACTATGCGAGTGCGTCATTAGAAGAATAAACTACTAAGCAAGATTATATAAATTTATATATATATATATAAAGACGTAGATTTTTACAAGGGGTCCTTCCATAGCTCGGTACTGTAGACAAAAGTTTCAACTATAACATTACTTTTGTACTGTAACAGTTGTATCTATATTAAGCAATAAACTGGGTCTAGTTATTTGATTTAGCTACGGCTGACAACACTACTAAATTCAGGCACAACTTTAGATGAATGGCTATTTTTAAACATGATCAATGATGTTTATTTTGACACTGCTTCTAAAAAGTTACTTGGCACAAGCCCTGTTCGAATCACTTTTTGATTTCTGCGGTTCAACAAGCTTGCTTCCCACCAGCCCTGTTCTTCTTCTTTGTTTTTGGAAATAATACCGAGCAAATCACCTTCTTTAAAAGCAATTTCACCTTCGTCCGCAACATCATAGTCATAAAGAGCAATAGCTAAATTTAGTGTATCAGTCAGATATACACATATACAAAATAAGCTTACCAAAATCAATGAATTGACCAGAATTTGCTGTGTTGCTTGATTTGACAGAATTATCAGGGCTCTTTGCATTCACATTATAAAAGTCTTGAACAAAGCTATCTCTGCGAAAAGAAGGCTTTTCACTAGTGTCTTTCAAAAGCATGCGTTCTCGAATTGTTTGTGCTGATGGCTGTTGAAAACTTGGACTCTCAGCAAAACTGCTTCGTTTGCTGCTACCATCAGTTCCTGTCTCTTTCGAAGAAAGAGAATTAAATGGATCATAAAAATCGTTCGTAGTACTTCTCACAGATCCATAAGGAGAATGGGTTGTTTCAACAGTACTCATACGACGTGTTGATAGGTTGTCATAGGGCTGTCTTTGTTGAAAGTATTGAGATGAAATATTACTTCTTCTTTGTTGTTGCTTTTGTAGTAAACTAGGAGAGGAAATAGAAGCAGTGGGTCGAATATCAGGTTGTCGAGTATTTTCTTCTTCTGTACGACTGATACGTTTAGCATCAAGCTTTCTCAACATATCATCTAACTCAAACGCTGCTGCTTCAGAAGGGGAAGTCACATCATATTCATCGCCCATCAAATACTGATCATTTGCATTGGGCTGGCTGAATCTGTCAAGTGAGGTAGGAGTTGAATTCATGTATTTACTAGCATATTGCTCTAAACGGCTTGGTGTATTAGTAGCTGGATCTGTCTTGATAGAAAGTGGTGCATTGGCATTTTGAATAAATGAAACTCTTCTGTTAGTTTCGAAGCTATGCTTTGTTAATAAAGAAGGAGGGGAATCGTCGTTCTGGACTTGCTGTAAACGAGAGGATTGATCTTCTTTTTTTTCTACAGAATCACTCTTTTCAAGACGAGTTTCTTTGTCAACAGACTTTTCCTTAATTTTGATTTCTTCTACTTCGCTTGAGATCTTTTTGTCTGCGACTTCTTGTCTTGTTTTTTCGTGATCACCTTCATTTTCTGGCTCAGATTCTGTCTCTGTGATATATTCATATTCTTCTTCATCCTCTTCTTCATCTGATGGATACACTTCCATTACACCCACCATCAAGACTGGTTCTTTAGTAGGAGTCTCAGCCACATGCTCTGCGGTAATCTGTTTATCTACACCTTTTAGATCACTTTCAGCATCTGATCTTGCAACAATAGCAGAAGGTTTCTTTGGACTATCGACTGTACCAGACACAGTCGAGGATCTCTTTCGTTGAACAGGGACATGAGACCTATCTTCGGATTCACTTTGTTCGTCGTTATCCATTGTATCTTTGAAAGCACTGGACGAATGCTTTGAGTCTTTTTCTTGGTTGGCTTCATAGTATGCATGTATCTTAATGTATTCCATGGGATCTACATAAAGGCTTTAGTATATGAATCAAGACGAATAATTTATGCTTACTTGGAATCACTGTGCTGGACTTGTTCTCCTTGACAAATTCCGTCAAGTCTTCTTGGATATTGATATTCAAAGCTTCGGAGTTGATACGTTCACAAGCTTGGACTTCATTTTCAAGATTGCCTAGCATTAGATTTGCACAGTTGGATAAGTTTGATTTGAAGAATTCTAATCTTTCTTGCTCCAGCTTTTCAAAGCTCTATGCAAACATATATTCAGCATCCTTTTCTGTCATTTCAAAATGATGGCATTACCTCGCATGTCTTTTTCCATTCTGTATTCCATTCATCTATCACCTTTTTAAGGTCCTTCAATCCTTCATCATATACCTTTTTCAACTTGTCAATAGTCACTTCTGCTGCTTTAAATGTCGCCATTTTATCTTTTTCGTTTGTTTGTTGTTGAACCAGTAAATTGGCTTTTTCGATTTCAAGGTTATGACGCTTATGAGCCTATGAATCAATCAATATCTTATGATTTTCTTTCAGTATGTTTAACTTACTCTACGTACAAAATGAACTTGAAGTTGTCTGTTGTTGTATAATTTTTGAATGGAAGTTTGAAGCTGTGAATTTTATTGAGAAGTAAGTAAAATACCTTTAAACCATCTTTGTTACTTACCTCTTTCCTTAAGGATTTTTGTCGATTGAGTAGCTTGGTTAGAGGCAAATTGATATTTTCGCGCAAAAGATTTGACAGGTGTAAATGAGATTCAGCAATCGATATAAACTCCTTCTGCATAGCATTCATAGCAGATCGACTAGAACCATTCTCTACACTGGATGGCTTTTGCTTTTGAGCAATTTGTAACAGTGTTTTACCATACTCTTCTTCCAGCAATGCTCTTTTTTTGTATATATACATATCAGTATAACCTCCCTTTTTTTTCTTTGAACTCTTACATACCTTGCTTCATAAGCATGTTTGAATCGCTCACAAGTTTGTTTAGCACCTCGCATTCTCTCCATCAAGATAGTAATACCATTTTTATCAATACTTTCCTGTCATAAAGATGTAAACGATTATCTTTTTTATTTACAATCCAGGTCTTACCCAAAAACTATCTGAGAAACTCATTGTTGTAGTCATTTTAGAAAGGATAAAATACGTAATTAGAGTGTATATATATATAAATAAGAAAGAAAGAAACAAGAAAGAGTAAACTGAAGAAAAAAATATATAGCCTTTTTCTCTTTGCAAGTCGTTTGTTTACATCCGGATTTCCAAATTGAGATATAAGTGCTTTGATCTTTCCCCTTTTGGTGTTTCATGAGGAATTGAAGCTGCGGGGCTTTTTAAGCATGATGGCTATAAACAACTTGACTTATCCAGCGCATTTTCTTTTCCTAGGGATCAGAGATTTTGTTGGATGCATCACGGCAAAATAGAAATAGTTTTTTTTAACAATGAATCTATTGTTTCAAGAAAAATTATGCAAACGACAGCTTTTACAGTAATTTTACATTAAATTTAGAAGATCTTCCAACCAATACTTAGTGATAACAACTTACTCGTCTAGTATTTAAATGCTTGCGAAATGCAAATAGTAGCTTTCACTAATATATGACCTGCTTTGGGGAAGAAAAATGAACATGGTCAAAAGGTTAAAAACCAAACATTGAACGGAGTATCAAACACGATTAAAACGCGATCCAAAGCGCGTCTGATTTTTAGCTACCCTTTTTTTTTCTCTCTCTCTCTTTCATATCAAAACAAAACATGGACAAGCCTACACCTCGTATCAACTCTGCCTTGAGAGAAAAATATGTCGGCAAAGTAGTTCGTCTTGTCGGCAAACTCCATTCTGTAAGTAACTGTTTAAAAGCATCGTCTCCTAATCTGTCATTAGCTTTCTGGCAATACCGCAGTATTAACTGCTGCTGATCATGGACAAGTCATGGTTAAATTAAACGGTGTATGTTTGTTTATAATAAAAGTTTTTTTTTTTACTCATGTATCTATATTTATAGGAAAGTCAATGGGGCACTGATTATGTTGAAGTTATTGGTCAAATTGAATCTGACTATACCTTGAGAGAATTCAAGACAAATAACCTTGGAAATTCATTTGGTAAGTATACATCTAAACAGCCATAGCTAAATGTTTATATGTAGATCTTGACTTGGCAAATAAGGTGATTGAATACGCTCAAAAACTTCCAGACATGTTTGAATAAATGTATATATTTGTATTGGTATAAACACAAGCAATTTGTATGGCTTTATTATAGTAAATGAGAAAAAGGATGCAAATAATAAATAAAAAAAAAATGCGCATATATACACAATGGTCTAGTTCTCTTGACCTAGTTGTTCGGCTAATTCTCTTCCTCTGTTTTGTGCAGAAAAGACGGCTTCAGTCATGACTTTACGAATATCATTGGATTCCATAGAGTTAATGGCAGCTTCAGTAGTACCTTTTGGAGAAGTTACTTTGCGACGCAGAGTAGCCAGATCGTCTTCAGAAGATTGTGCCATACGAGCAGCACCAATACATGTTTGAAGTGTTAATGCCTTTGCTTCTTCAGCGGTTAAACCAGCTTCTATGCCGGCATTTTCTACACATAAAAAGAAATAAGCTACCTTTCATCACAAACAGACAACTTACGCATGGCTTCCATAATCAAAAAGAAATAAGCAGGACCACTACCACTTATGCCTGTAACAGTATCAATCAAGGATTCATCCTGTACCCAAGATACTTGTTTAGCAACTGCTTTCATGATATCTTCAGTCAATTGTCTCTGTTTATCATTCACATGATCTGTAGCAAATAAGCCAACTGCACCTTCTCCTATTAAAGCGGGTGTGTTGGGCATACAGCGAACAATAGAAGCACTACTTGAGATACGAAGCCATTTATAGATATCCTTTGTAGTAATACCAGCAGCAATTGAGACAATCAATGTATCAGGACGTTTTGAGATCAATGGGCCTAATTCAGACACAACAGAACGGAGGATTTGGGGCTTCACAGCCAGAATAATCACATCAGCATCTTGTACGGTGTCTATATTATCACTGGATCCAATCATATCAGGATACTTGCTTTGCATATATTGACGACGTTCATCAAAGGGTTCAGAATAACGAAGAAGAGAACTTGGATGTCCACTTGACTGAAGACCACACAAGATAGCTTCAGCCATGTTACCACCACCAATAAAAGAAATAGCAGGTTTGGCTGTTTGTTTAATATTTGCAGAAACCATATGGGAAGCAATGGTTTGTATTCTTGAAGTAAAAGACATGTAAATTCATGTTTTTATTTTTTGTGTTATTTTATGCAATATATGTATAGCTATGACGACATTTCTATTCTTCTTCATCTTCTTCTTCTTCGTCTAATAGCTTGGGTATTTCATACAGATCATTTTCTGATAAGGCGCCATTTCTATGGTTTTTACCAAAAAGGTTAGATTCTGAATCCAAATTTATCATGACGTACCTGAGCAAAACGTCTTCAATAGCATCCACATCAAATCGGGACCCTACTTGGTCAATGATTCTTACCAAATTGGCTATTAATAAGCCACCCTGATAAGCCAAAATAGTGGGTGATCCAACAAGATCAAAATCCAGGTCTTCTGCAGACACACGAATAAATTTGGCCAAGGTATATTTCTGGCATAACTGTCTTAGGTGATCATCCAATTGCTTGCAGGTATGAAGTCTTTCATCAAAAATATGAACAATCACGGGTACTGTCTTCCATTCATTATCGATCTCATGAGCATAGTTATCACCATCAATTGTGGCCACAAAACCAAACATCTTGTGTTGTTTACGAACAGCATGATTTCCTTGCTTGAGTTCCCTTAATCGTTTTTCTCGGTATTGTCTTATGACTGCTTCATCCTCGTCTTCTTCTAATTGAGGGTTGCTCTCTAATATCAGTAATTCTTCTTGATCTTCAGCATATGTTGTGGTTGTGGGGGCTTTGGCTAAGATACGTGCATTGTATTCTGCACGTGCTTTTGCTGCAGAAGCTAGCTTTATTTGTTGGTGATAATCATAATCTGCCTTGACTCCTTTTGGTCCAGTCTGGGGTCCTGACTGTCTTGTGGAGTGAGACTAAATAATAAAGTTAAACTTTTTTTATGTGTGTATGTGAAAATTAGAGAAAAAAGGGACTTACTATAGGCTCATCTGAAAACTCTTGGTCATCTTCAGAATCAGTTTCTGGTTCAATACGATTCTTGTCGTTGTCTTCAAGAGACGCATTTTGTATTTGCGCCCAAAGTGCGTCTTCCATATTTATTAATTATTTTTTTAAAAAGAGGCGGAAAGAAGAGAAAAAAAAATAGGAGACTAAAGCTTAGAGAAAACTGTACTTGAAAATACGTCGTTTTCATAGTGCCAATCATTGGTTTTATCTTGTCTTGTCACTAGTTTTTTCATACCGCGCACAGCTTCATAGGATACTTTTCTGTTTGAATTTATCAAGAATGGTTTTAGAAACAACAATGTTTGAGCTAGGCTTGTTTGATCTGTTTCTGCCAATATGTCTACGAGACCTGCTTCAAAGCATGCATTCGCTTCTAAACGGTATCCACCTGCCATCCATTGCAATGCCTTTTTTCTTCCTACAATCTGAAGTAGTCTACGCATTCCACCCCATGGTGAACTTACACCCATTCTAGTCTGTACAAAATGAACAAATCCAGTCTGCTTTGACATACAGACAAAATCAAACCCTACAAGTAATTCTGATCCACCTCCGATTGCCCCTCCCGTTACCACAGCAACCGTAACCAATGGCAAACGAGCCAACCTATCAATGGACTCGTGCATTAATTGATTTAATGCAAGTATATCCTGTGGTGTTTTAATAAAATCACTGGCGAATCTCAAATCTAGATAATGAGTGCCATACAAAAAAAAAACAAATAAGGAGATTTACCTAAACCAGCACAAAAAGAAGTAGACCCTGCTCCCATAGCAACGAGAGCAACAAGGTCGTGTGTATTTCTCTCGATATGTTTGATGGCATTGTAAAATTCAACCATCATTTTACCTGAAAGTGCATTATGTCTTGAAGAATTATCAATCGTTAAGAGCGCAATACCAGGTTTAAATGATAAATCAAGGTGTATACTGCCTTGTCCTTTATCTGCAAATTGTTGAATAATCGCGTTCATAGAATAAATAAAAGAGAAAGAGAGAGAGGATCGCACGTGAGTGTGTTGTTTTCGTGTAATAAGGAATGCCACTGTCTTTTTTCTATTTTGCATGAAAGACAAAGAACCAATAAAAATAAAGCGTAATTCAAACAACGTGTCATTCCCGACTTTTCTTTCCTTTTTTTTCTTTTATGGATTATCCTACACAACCAGCTTCACTTAAACGAAGAGCAAGTGAATCGGAAGCAGACCAAGTACTTGCTCTTATTCAACAAAACAACACTCGAATACCGCCCCCTTTACCTTACTTACCAAGTGACTATATCCCTTCACCTGATAGTCCTCGGCATATTGTGCTGGCTACACCCGCACTGACACCCCACGGCAAGAGACAGAGGTCGCGGTCCATCGGGTATCCTCTGGTAATTGAAAATGCACCTAGTGGTAGTGGTAGTGGCAGTAGCAGTAGTTCTTCCCGAGCAATCACTTACAACAATAACCGAGAGCACTTTGAACTTGTGCCTTACCGCGAATGGACTATTATTGCGTAAATAATAAGTTGTATCTATCAGACATGATATTAATCTACTCTATAGTCGAAACAGTCAACGAGGTCAGCTTGTGCTTTATAACCGAGATGATCAGACTGTCAGTGTCCAGACCTATGTGCCTGATCATCATTTTCCTGGTTTGGATACTGCAGGTTTACAGGTGATAGGAAGACATTGAGAATACATGATAGATATTGATGGCTTAGGATAGATAAAACCAGAAGACCAAGACAATTGTCCTTATTGTCACCGACCTATGCCAGCCATGCCAAAAGAAAAAGTAAGAATATGTGTATTAACGAGAATACTGACCATACTTATATTCTTTAGATGAATGCGTCCGACTATATGGATAGAAATTACTTTCGTTTATTAGCTTCTTCTCAAGCTAATACAGCTGCCAAGTAAGGCATCCTGTATACTCGCATTGTCAAATATACTGACCAATCTCTTAAAGCTCCCCAGTCCAATCTCGATCCAGTACATTTAGCACAGATACAAACAAACCACATTCAATAGGTGCACAGAACTTGAATGAAAATGCATTTAATCAAGGCTATTACTCTAACTTCTTTGTTGAGCTCAACAAGCTCGGTAAAGGGTTTCGAGGCAGTGTGTTTTTATGTGAGGTAAGCATGTAAGGCAAGACAAAGTTATTTAGAGAAAATGGAATAGCATGTATTAGATGGAGTTAAGTTGGGCAAGTATGCAATCAAAAAAGTGGCTATTGGCAACAATCATCCATGGCTTGTTCGAATGTTACGCGAAGTTCATTTGTTGGAACGATTACGACATCCCAATATTGTGAGCTACAAACATTCATGGCTAGAATACAATCGATTGACAGCATTTGGACCTGAAGTTCCTTGCTTGTTTATTCTGATGGAATGTGCTAATGGTGGCAACCTTGAAGAATATCTGGAGTTTGCAAATAAACCAACTGAACAACAGGAACAAGAAGCCCAGGATAGCTCAAAACAAAAGCAAAAAAAGTCTTCTAAAGAACTCAAAAGAGAACGTATTAGGAAACAATATCAAGCCCAAGAATCATTCGAAAAAGAGCATGATGTATTGCAGACACAGAGTGAAAACAAACGACTGTTGACCATGACTGAGATTTGGTCCTTATTTCTGGATATTGTTCAAGGTTTAGCTCATTTGCATCAACAAAACATTGTTCACCGAGATTTAAAACCACCCAATCTATTACTGCAATATGATGAACGAAACAGTCATGCACGTCAGGGAATGTAAAGTATGTTGAGCAAAGAAGCATGTTACTGATGTCTCATTAGCCCCCGTGTACTTATCTCTGATTTTGGTGAATGCGAAGATTTGGACGATGATCAGATAGATAATAACAGAACAGGAGCTACTGGAACATTGGAGTTTATGGCACCTGAACATGTTCGACTGGATCCAAGAGGCAGAAATACGGTCGACTATTCTCCAAAAGCAGATATGTGGTCATTAGGCATGGTTCTTTACTTTCTTTGCTACTCTAGACTTCCTTACAGTGTCATTGATGATGTGGATATATTACGCACTGAAATCCTTTCATTTCAAGAAGTTTGGTTTCCAAATTCACGACTGGACATTTATAAATCAGACAAAGCACGCTACACCGAATCCAGCAATAATCCTTCCATTGTCAACGATATACCCAATGAACTCAAGATTTTGATACGCATGTTGCTTTCCATTGATCCTTCAAAACGACCTTCTTGTAATGAAATCTTGTCCAAACTTCGAAGTCTACGTAGAGACAACAACATACCCTTTGATTGGCCATCTCCAACCACTACGACTACAGCTACAAAATCGTCATCTTCTCCAGTACCTACAGCATCACCAACAGCATCTACATCAAAAACTGCCTTACCTCCTCATCTTCAACCGTTTATTGTAGAAGCAGAAGAAGTAATAAATTCAAAAGAGGATTTACCTTTTGTCGAGACAAACAAAAGATCGCCTATACATTCACCAGAAGTCCAGCATTCTTCTACCTTGAGAAAAAGACAGCGTTTGTTTGGTCATGAAGAAGATTCAGACGGTGATGTGATTATGTCAGACATTGAGCAGGATACATCTAAAACCCGTTTATTGCTAGGCTCGCCTGATCTTGTTGAAGCATCAAGTTCATCCTGGTTAACAGATAGACAGGTGATGCTCTTGCTTAAGACAACCACAGCTTTATTTAAAGTAGCTTCTTGCACTTATTCATGCTCGCCGTATTCTACAAACCCGGCCATACTTTATCCTGTCGTTTTTTTGGCCATGCTCGATTTCTGGAGTGAATCTCATTCGCCTAGTTTGATATTGTTGACCTTGCACATTATTTGGATCATGACGACCACTTTGTTTTCCGGATTATGCGAAGCTTAAAATAGCGGAGTCAAGAATGGATTTGTCATGTAGCGTAAATGTGTGTGTGGGAGAAAGCACGCAATTATCTTTAATTTACTATCATATCTCTTTTTTTCTCTCTTCTTTTCTTTTCTTTTTTTTTTTTACAAATGCCTAATAATAAATCGGCTAAAGCAGATTTTATTGCTGGAAAGTAAGTAGAAAAAACTTACATGTCAATAATGATTAATATCTGAAAGTTTTGGTGGTATGGCTCAGGTCATAGTGGGTCAACCACTCGATACAATCAAAGTTAGACTTCAACTAGATCAAGGCAAATTTAAAGGTGCTTGGGATTGTACAGTCCAGACAGTTCAAAAAGAAGGATTTTTTGCCCTTTATAAAGGTAAAAAACAGAGACTTGATATGACACACATATGAATCATCATCATTTTGAGTAAAGGAATGGCAAGTCCAATCATAGGCATTGGTGCAGTCAATGCGCTTTTATTTGCTGCCAATTCTTCTATCAAAAGTAGGCTTCAGGCATACCCTGATCAGTTACTTTCATTGGATAAAATTGCACTTGCTGGTGCTGGCGCTGGTCTTGTAAACAGTATACTTGCTTCTCCTGTTGAACTTCTCAAAATTAAGATGCAAGCTCAGTTTGGCTCAAAAGCAGTACATGAAGGACAGCGCTTTTTTTCAGGGCCTATTGATTGTGCTCGATACCTTATTCAACGGGATGGTGTGGCTCATGGTCTGTTTCGTGGATTATGGGCTACAATTGTCCGTGAAATACCTGCTTATGCGGGATTTTATACCGGGTTTGAGTTTACAAAACGATATTTGACAGATCAGAATAAGAAAGAAGCAAGTGTGCTACAGTTGATGATATCAGGTGCTGCAGGAGGCGTGTCATACTGGACATGTAGTTATCCTTTGGATGTAGTGAAATCGATTGTAAGAGCATGTGTTTTATATACAAAGGATACTTATACAAGATATATAGGTTCAAAGTCAAGAAAAGCCACCCAAGGGACTCTATGTTTTAAGCGTATTAAGACAAGTGTATAAGCGTGGTGGATTTGCTAGCCTCTTTCGTGGTTTTACAACTTCCGTTCTAAGAAGTATTCCAGCTGCAGGCGCTACTTTTACAGCTTATGAACTTTGTATGCGCGCTTTCGAAACCAATAGCTGGTAAAGAATCGGAGTTGCCCTGTCAAATATGATCGGATCAAATATGTATATGCATAATAGACAAAAGTTTAAAAGAAATTTATTTGATTCCATGCAGAGAAAAAAAAAGAGAGAGAAAGAGAAAAGAGTAATAGAAACAATTTAATCGGCTTCATTATTTACTTGAGTAGTTTCAACCTTGGTTTCTTCGTTTTGCTTGTTTTCGCGAAGAGCAGCAGTACACAATTGACTCAAGCGAGATAAGCTTTCGTGTTGATCTGTGGTAGCTGGAGAAGCAGTGCCTGAAGCACTTGTAGCAGGCGTCATGGATTGTTTCTTTTCCCCATTACTTCCTTTAGCTTCAAAAGCGCTTTCAAGAATACCTTGAATTGCTTGATGATAGTTGTTAGAATCGGAAGAACTGTTTGGGTTGTTTTCAGTCGCATTGTTTGTCTCGGTATTGTTCTGGACATTATTGCCAGTCTCGTTACTATTATTGCTACCACTGACCAAGACAGGAGCAGGATAAGATGGGTAGACAGGATTGATCACATATTGAGCAGATAAAAGAGTGTGGTCTTTACTGTTGCTACTGTTGTTGTTTGCATCATTACCACTATTGTTGTTATAGACTGCATTGACAGCATAATTGTAAGAGTCATAATTTTGAGCATACTGACTCAATTGGGTAGGATAGCCAAAGTCAGGAACAGAAGCACCTCCGGTAGGAGTTGTAGCTACACTGGCAGCGGCTGATGGAGGATGTGCGAGGCCTTCAACAGGATTAGTAGAAGCAACTGGCGTTCCCATTGCTGCTGGAGGAGTGGCTGTAGAATTGAAGGCTGTTTGCTGTTGCTGCTGCTGTTGTTGATTCTTGACTTGTTCTTCTATAGTGTGATGTAAGTAAATGCATACTAATTTTCTTTTCTTACCGCCTGCTTTTTGTCTTCTCTTGTATGGACCACGCTTAATTCCTTTCTTGCGCTCTTTTCTGACTGAATTTACGCAAGAATCTGCAATACCATACTTTCGACAACGTGGGCAAGGTCTTGCATCGTCACACTTCTTGCAAGCTTTTTGACAATTGGCTATAATAAAATTTTGTTAAGGCATACATCATACGAAATATGTCGTCATCAACAGAATGAAAATTTTTTTTCTCATCCGAGCTATGCTCATGGTTCTGTATGATAAACAATACTTACTACATGCGTTTTTGACCTGGTTTCTCTTTGGTGTATCAGACTTTGGGAAAGGAGCACTTGGAGTGGCCAATGGTTGTGCGGTGCCAGGTACAGCGATAATAGGTCCGTTGCCAGCAGATTCCACTGCTGAAGGCGTAGTGTTTACCGGTGTACTTGGAGTAGCAGGTTGGTATGGGGAAGAAGTTGCATAATTAGAAGGGTAGTATGGTGCCATAGACTGCATTTCTTTGACTAAAACATGTAAAGAAGACCATCAATATCACTAGAATAAAAAACAAAAGAAGGCGGCGCTACAAACGGACTCTAAATGAAAAAGAAGAAGAAAAAAGGGGAAACTTTTTTCTCTCTTTCTTTTCTTTTCTCTTCTTATCGTTGCTTTTGCCTTACTCAAATAGATACTTACACGTTCACTCCTACTTGATTATCAGAGATAGTGGAAAGAGAGAGAGAAAAAGAGAGAAGAGAAAAAAGAGAATGGAATTGCGCTAAAAACATAAAAAAATAACGACTGCGGAGAATGAAAACGCGAACAGGAACATACGTAGACAGCTGCAGTGATTTATTCTTAAAAGCTGTAATATAGTATATATTCACATTTACTCCCCATCAAGGCACAAATGACAGTTTTCTATGAATCAAGTGTGAATGATAGACCTTTAAAGATCAGTGCAAGCACGGAATAGGTATAATGGTTTGTGATCTCGTGTTATTTGAGTAAAATGAAGAAATAGACATTGTTTCTATAATAGAATCACTAATATGTCTGCACATTAATTCATATTTGTTCTTTTTAGAGCTTTGAGAATGCATTTATTCGTGGCTCTACTGACTTTTTGTATCTTGAGCAGTATCAAAGTAACACGCACACACGCAAAAATATTTGTTGGAAATTAAAACTAAACATGTCGATTATTATCCAGTAGCTTAAGAAATCGAGATTTTGCTTAAAGCAAGCTGAAGATGCTTTGGTATAGTAATAGAAGCTGTAGATCTTGGGCTTTTAATTATATTGATATAGAAAAAACTACAAAGTCGCTGCTAAAATCTTGAGCAAATGGGCAAAGATATTTATGAGGTTTTTCATTCATATCTCATTTTTTCATAGTATAATAGACAGGCAACTGCTTTGATCAAAAACCAGAGCCTTTAACATACATTTTGAGTATTTAAACTTGTTGATAGCTTTATTTTTCATCTTGTGACGTCAAAAAGAAGCTCAGAAGTTGTCAAAATGACGATTTTCATTAGTAGTACCCTTTGGTCAAAAGTGATTTTTTAGCCATTTCTTAGAGATCGCTTTTTTTTTTTTGGTTCAGATCAACTCCAAAGGTGCCTCGTATGTTAGTTATTTAATTTTTATTTTTTTCGTACATAAACAGGCTTTATGCTACATTCATATTGTCTAAGGAAAGAGGATTTGTATGACTTGTCACCTTCAATACTGAAGCATTTATTTGCCTGGTATTTTTATTAAGTATATAGACTATTTCTGCGCTACCTTTTAGAACTATATTTGATCGAAGCGTTCAATGATCATTTGATTGCATTACTTTGCATTGAATGTTATATTTGAGGTGTTCTCAAGTTCAGATCCGGATGAGTCCTCTGGATTTTTATATTTACTCATATACATAATCACAAATGCTGTGGCCATTCTTTATTTTTCGGGCAACAAAATTTTGATCTTCTAAAGCAAAGAGCTGAAAAAGGTGAAAAAATAGGTGGGGCCTTTGTAATAATGTATGAGATATCTCTGGTCTAATAAGTAATTATACGACACTTTAACTTTTTTTGCGATATCATTTTGGGAAAAGGTGTCCAAAGGATTCTCCCGCATCTGAACTTAAGAACACCTCAACTGTATCATATTCGTTAATTTTTAATTGCCAAATTAGGTATATGCTTTTTAAAATAGAGCCTCTAATTGCACCTGCTACTAGACTTGTGTAATCAAATGTTTGATAATGATACTGACGCATAATGTAATACTTTATGGTTGGTTCTGTATATATATATATATATGTGTGTGTGTGTATGTGTGACAAATGTGCTTCAGTTATCTTGACTTGAAAAAAGAAAGGAAATTTAGCAAGAGCAAATCTTTTTTTTTTTTGAATGGTTCACATATTTATTTATATTTTTATGCAATTGTCTGTCAGGTCTCTGACTTTTCATTCGCCTCCTTTTTTCTTTTTTTGTGTAAAAGCAATTGCTAATCTATCATTTAAGAGACTATTCTTTGCTCTCCTTTTTTTTTTTTTTTTTTTCATAAGCCCATACGTTTATGAGGTCTATAATTAATCTAAGGTAAAGGAAGGGGAAAAAAAAAGGCGTGGATTTGAGAGAGTAAGTAAATATGAACAAATTTGTACATATTAACATACATCAACTCTACCCTATTTAAATGTGCTACGACTATAAGGCCCCGAAGCATTTATATGCAAGTCATACAAACAATAGGTTGCTTTGTGGTTCTCTGACTTATGCAGGACATGTATAAATGTGTTCGAGAAACAATTTCATTTGTGTTCATATATATACTGATTATAGCATAAAAGCATTTTATATGTATGTGTTTTCAGCGTGCAAAGAAAAAAAAAGTTGGTAGCACGTGTTTTTGTGTGCTTCTTTCTATGTCACTTTCTTATATAAATCCATTTTGCATTATTTTGTTCTTTATCATTTTTATTTTTCCTTTCGTTTGTTATGATTAGCACTTCTGTTTTCCCTTATACCTTAAGCAAAGTCAAATCTTCATACCCATATTATGTGAGCATTGGATAACTATGAAAACTAGATTTAGCTAACATTTTACTGGTAGAATAAGACTAGAAAATCCATGCAGCCTGTTTATAGGTCCACATCCAGCTCTGAAATTGATTATACCAATTTATATATTAAAAATCTAGACCCCAATGTTGAGAGCATAGATCTGTTTAACTGCTTCCGAAAATTTGGTCGTATCGTCTCTGCTCGCGTAATGAGAAACGAAGAAACACGAGTTTCTAAAGGCTTCGGCTTTGTGAGCTTTAGTTCCGCAGATGAAGCACAACTTGCCAAACAAGAAATGAACGGTGTTTACATCTTGTCAAAACCTATCGTGGTTACTTTCCATGAACCTAAAAAGCCTCGAGAAAAAGTCATCTCCCCCACTGTTGACAAGCTCGCAAATCAACCCATCCATAGCATACAACCATATCAAGACATGATGACCACGGAATCCATCACCTATCCGTCTCACAAGAAATTATTTGAACACCAGAAAGTAAATAACTACCATCAAGGCAATGATTTGAGATACCATAGCAATAACCCTGAACGACGTCATAGCACTTTGAATGCATCTCATTTACAAAATTACAACAAAAATAATACCCATCAGCAAACGAACAAATTTCTTTTGCCTGTAACAACGACAACAACAACTACAAATAAAGATAAAAGAAGAGAATATCAAATTATTGGAACAAGCGTAAAGAATAATATCCGGCCTCCTAGCATGTATCAACAGGTAATACTAAGATAAACGTGGCATGGTTGACTGACGACTATCTAGACACAACACAAGACAGGTGGTACAAGTTTTCCTTTTCATCATACGCCAAATGTTACAACAAACACAAATGCTGCTGAGAGAGTTGCTGCACCGATGACACCTGGTATATTTCTATATACACAATCCTTCACAGGGGATAATATCACTGTTAAAAAGCACCGCTTACCCTCTTCACTTTTAGATCGTAATTTGATCTCAGCGTGCAGTCAACAAGATTTGTCTGGCTCTTACAGGCGTAGTTCCGTTGAATCATCACCAAGCGGGTCTACCGGAAACAGCAGTTCACAAGATAAAAGAAGAAATATTGTTACTCAAGCAGTCATGTCAATTGAAGAACTTCAAGACACAAACTACATCCAAGATATTGTGGATTTATTGCTCACTTTGAAGAAGAAAGACTTAGCCACTTGTTTGTTCAACAATGTCTTTTTAAAATCAAGCGTCAAGCGCGCAAAAGACTCTCTTGATGTCTTTCATGAAAAACCGCCACAAAAACATGCACCAGAACTACCAAAACCCAAAGTTACAGTGATTGAACAAACCGAACATTACCAACAAAAGAATAATGGCGGCTTATATGGCGGCTTTAACAATGTAATCTCAACAGCACCCATTTTTAATGCAACACATCCTTATTATTGTCATCCATCAAGTCACCCACAAGCACTTAGTGAATTCTTAAAAAACGAAATTAAACTTCCTCCACAAGGATCCAAGGCTATACCCATTGTAGCACCAAAACAAGTACAAAATTCGACATCTCAAAACAACTCTTTGCATCAAGAGATTGAAAAGTTTCTCAAGACCCTGGAAGGTCTAGAGCTTTACAAACAAAAACAGCTTTTAGGAGATCGTCTTTTTCCGCTTGTCAAGGTAAAATTAAAATTTACATATTCACGGATTGTAAGTCTAATCTTTCATGTGTAGGCTACCGGCATCAAACATGCTCCTCGTATCACAGTTCAGCTGTTGGACAATATACCTCTAAACGAATTAGCTTACTTGATGTATGATAAAGAGAAACTTAAGGAAAATATATCCAAAGTTATTACCAAATAAACCATTACTTTATGCAACAACAAACCATGTTTTGTAATTCATGCAATTTCAAATAAAAACAAATACAGTATCCTCGTGATTTGGTTCTTTACTTCAAATCAAACCAGTTACTGCAGCTAGCGCACTCTTGATGCGTTCTATATTTTCTCCTTTTGAAGGCTTATTAAAAAAAAAAAAGGAGTGTGTGATATCACTTTTTATATTCTCTGTTCATCATATCTATTGAAACAAATAAACCAAATTAGTGCGGATACTTTACTCGGAAAAGAATCCGAGTGTGTTATCTAAAAGACATGTTCGCATGGAAAACAAGTGATATCAAAGACATATACTATGAGTATGCATAATGGATTACCACAGTTGCTTTGTTTATGCTTTAGCTATTGAAATATTTATTATCTTTAGATAAGCGTAGGCAAATAAAAAAGCATTTCTGATCATCTAAAGACAGTCTTTTGAGGTATGTTACTTTAGAAAATTTGAAATATTGATTTCTATTATACATGTATCATTTAAAGAACTAAGTAGGTGTTTCAAAAGCCATAACCATTAGCAAAGATACGTGAAATATGAACATATTACTTCTCTAAGCAATAGTTTGCATAAAAAGGGAATGACAATTGTCATTTTGACCCCACGACGATTAGTTGCTAAAATAATTGTAATCTATACATGATTATGATGTAGTAAACAATCATGCAGATGCGTCTTTTTCTCATCATGATTTGTCTTGTCTATTTTAGCAGCTTTGGTATATGAATGAACGAGATAGCTGCTTCTGATATGTAGCTCTTTTGAGGATTTTGATGAAACAATATCCCTTTTGATAGATCTAACATTCATCGTTCTTAAATTTTAAAATATAGATTGCAGGAAAAACTCATCATAGGATGGCATTCTATTATCAATTACTAAACTATTTGCAAAGATATAGAACCATATTGAGTGCTGATAATGTAAGTGGTAAAGTACTCAAAAGCGACATTGTAATAAACCTTTAACTAATCTTTCAGTAATGGAATATTGACAGTCCCAGACCATCTGAGATCTACTCGAAGTTGAAATATTACGTATAAAGCATTTGATTCGCTCATTTTTCTATTTCCGAATTATATTTACAATAGGTTTTATAATTTTTAATGGTCTATCAGCCATATAGGCCTAGCTAGCTCAATCGGTAGAGCGTGAGACTCTTAATCTCAAGGTTGTGGGTTCGACCCCCACGTTGGGCTATTATTTTTACTGAATCGATTTTCGATTTTGTGAGACGTTCTGATGAGTGTAATTTTAGAAATGTCGTTTTTTCTTTTGAATTATTAACTTTTAAGATCTCTTCCTTTACAATTTTGAAACAAACCCTCTTTTAGCCTGAGGATTCAAAATATAATGCTCATTGTATACGCTCTAGACATAAATCTATCGGTACAGTCAATAATCAAAAAAAAAAAAAATAAACCATGATTGACTTTCTTATTCTTATGTATTTTACATTTTATTTAAACTATCAAAGTCATTTATTTGTTGGTAAAAGTAGCAGCTCTCTTTTCAGCAAAAGCATTCATGCCTTCCTTTTGGTCAGCCTAATTAAAGAAGTTAGAGAAATACGCGCACTTAAAAAAAAACTTACAGTTCCAAAGAGAGCTTGGAAGAAAATACGTTCCCAACGCAAACCAGCACTAAGAGGAACTTCAAAAGCTAAATAGAAACAAATGAGTGTTCTGCTTTTTGTCGTGGTACATGGCTACTTACATTTGTTGATAGCTTCCTTGGCCATCTGGACAGAAACTTGACTCATGCTAGCAATAGTAGAAGCAGTCTTGACGGCTTCATCAACAAGTTGATCAGCAGGGACAACCTTGCTAACAAGGCCTGTCATAGAAATATAAATCTATTGTGTACATACACATGAATGAAGGCTTACCCAAGTTGAGAGCTTCTTGAGCATTCAGGTTGACATTGCCGGCCAAAATCATTTCCATTGCCTTGGATTTACCAACGGCCTTTACAAGACGTTGGGTACCACCGGCACCGGGAATAACACCCAACTTGATTTCAGGTTGACCAAAGACAGCCTTTTCACCAGCATAAATAATCTAATGACGCGTATAAGATACATATTATCTTGAACTTGTTCACTTACATCACACATCATGGCCAATTCACAACCACCACCAAGCTAAAGAAAAAAGAAATGAATAAGATACATAAAAAGATGATTAATTTCTTACAGCATAGCCATTGACAGCAGCAATAATAGGTTTCTTGATTTCAGTCATTTCAGCCCAATGACCCAAGAAGTTAGTCTTGTAGGTATTAACAAAGGTATGGTCCTTCATTTCCTTGATATCAGCACCAGCTAAAGTGGAAATTAAAAAGGAGTTGGAAACATCGCATAAACACATTACCTGCAAAAGCCTTTGTGGAGCCAGTAATGACAACAGCACCAATGTTCTCATTGTTATCATAGGAACGAAGAGCATCATTGACTTCAGTAAAAAGATCGGCACACAAGGCATTCAAAGCCTTAGGACGGTTCAATGTAATTAAACCGACCTTGCCTCTGGTTTCAGTCAAGATGTGAGCATAAGACTTTTCATCAGAGGTACTAGTGACAGCCTCTGTAGAGAGAAAAAGAACGCGTCAATACATGCATTGCTTATCTCTTGTAACTTACGACGCTGAACAAAAGCAGTCGAGAAGCTTCTGGTAGCAATAGACTTATTTGCACTCAAAGGTCTGATGAGAGAAGGGCTAACAAAGTTTCTAAGCATAATGTTTTTGCAGTAAAGAGACAGAGGGTGAAAGAAAAACAAAGAAGAAGAAAAAGAAAAGAAAATAACGTTTTTAAGAGAGAAGAAAACGGAACTTAGATTTTCAGTTTAGTCATCATATGAATTACTTTGACATAATGAAGTGAAAAGCGCACATTTTTTTCTTCTCTCTGTCTATTTCATGCCATAATACATCTTTTATTAACTTCTTTTTTAATGGTTTGTCTTATTTCAGGGCATTCTTTTATTTTTTTATTTTTTTCAAAAGGTGTAAAGAATGAAAAAGATAGTTTTCCCATGGTTATCGTCTCAAATTTCCCACGATATTAGCTAAAAAAGTGTATATAGCCTATATAAATCGTGTTAGATTCTGTTTTGATTTAGGCATGTTTGTTTACCCAGGACGAGTGTGCCTGCACCCGTAATTGTGCCAATCATATATTGCAAAATCTGTAGTTTAATGCTTTCCATTTGCCTTTTGAGTGCCTGAATTTCACTTTCAATTTTGCTGTCAGTTTGTTGCAACCGATTATGCTGCTCTATTGTTTCATCTCGAATTCTTCCTTTATCTAGATTCAAATCTAATCTCACACCAGCTTGGCTACGAGTTAATTCTTCACGCAATGTCTTTTTCAGTTTTTCAATTTCTGCCTTTAAGCGTTCATTGGCAGACTTGACTTCTTCCACATCACGTCTTTCCATTTGTTGTATTTCCTGCTTTAGTTTTGTAAAATCTTCTTTATAACGAGTGATAGTCTATACTGATATAAATATACATATATATCTACATTTCTTTCTTACCCTTTCTTGATCTGCCTTACTGACTAAATCATTCGTTACATTAAATGTACTACCATCATGAAATTCAGTATCAAATTCTATTCTGTACATTTGATTTCTACCTTTCATCCACCACGTCATCAAGGGCATGAATCACTGTTCTTGCTTGTACTGCAGAAAAACCTTCTTGTTCCAAAAGCCGAGCAAATCTTTCTGCATCAAAAAAAGGCATATGAAGCTTCTGACTTGCTTTTATGTTAGTAGCTGCTTTTGTTCTTAACCATCGTGTGCTAGGTTGATGTGAAGTGTTATAGAATCGATGACACTGTCTTGATTGACTTTGTAAAACTATACATACAGTATTAAGCAAATAAAGAAAAAACGGTAATAAAAAAAAGGGAGTTTTATTTACGTTTAAGTCGCCCAAGACAAGATCTTGCTTGATGAAGAGTGTTCATGATGTATTTCAAAAAAGAAGAGAGTCTTTTAAATTCCAAACAGGCATTACGAGCCCAGCTGTAAGGATTTAAGCCCAGCAATGTTGATCATTTGAAAGAAGGTACAATCAAGTACGAGATGTTACTCTTTGGACAGGACTTGTCATGTCAAACTCTTCTTCATCACCATCATCATCATTGGATGTCACTTGAATATAAGGGTTATTAGGATAAGGTCTAAACTTATAGCCCACAAAGACATAGAACAAAAATGTAGTCACTTCATTCACTGCTTCACCAAACCAAGTAACATATTGAAATGGTAGACAAGCTTGAAGCAACTGAACAATAATACGTGTAATATAGATATAGACCAAGGTCACCAGATAGAAAGAAGACCAAAGTTTGTATTTGTTCAGCACATCTTGTTCTAAAACAACAATTAGCTGTCATGGTCTATCTATGTTAGGTTTTTACCTTTGCCGTCAACAGAAGCAGCAGATGCTAAATGCTTTTTTGTCTGAAGAATTGTCCATAAAATAGCACTACAGCTTGCAAGATCAATAAGAGGCAGTACCGTATTCTAATCAATAAGTATCTTAAAATTTCCTTCTTTGTTTCTTCTTTACCCAATAAGGCCAATCACTTGATCCAAGGGCAGTTTCGTTGCCTATTGCTGAAGCGATGTTAGCCAATACTTGCAAAGGAATAATCATAGAAATAATGCGTTTATCTCGGGTAGATAAAAATGGCTTGATAAACGTCCATCCTGATGCCAATAACACTGTATATAATATGAATAATGGAGTCCATAATGCTAAACAGGCTTACCAATAATCAATAGACTAAGAATTCCTTTGATGCTATTCCATAAAAAAGAAAGAAAGAGGCTCAGTTATTATACATATATGTGTATGCTTTTACCAAGCAAAGACATAAAATCCAATTTTCCAGCCTTCTGATAACAAGCCCAAGCGCATATAATGATATTTTAACTAATAAGAGTTGATTAAATGGATTGAAATGAACTTTCTTCTTACAGATAACAATAACTTGTTAATAACAATACACAGCAACAGAACAAACATCAGCCAATGCGCTCGGAATACCTGTACATTGTTCTTGTTAAGAATAAGCAAACCAGTCCAATAGACAGCGATTACTGCATAAGCAACGGAAGAAAATGCATAAACATAGGGTAAAGGAATATCACCAGCTGACAAGTAATTTCCATTAGGGTTAAGCTGATCTACTAACAACTATACACATCATGAATATTGACCATATAGACTATAGAGATTTACCTTAAATGATACTCTGGATGGTCTGCAACTCACAAACAAGACTTCCCATAGACCTTGCTCGCCTTCTTTGACTTCTATTGTTTTTGTCCACCTGCATACGTTAATTATAAAAAACACAGACGATAGATCAACATACTCTGTTGCTTGTTCAGGTAAATATTCTACTAAACTAACTCCATCATTGACTTCGTCTCGAATAAAACTATTGTTCAGAAAACACTCTTGATCATAGTCTACAAGGATATGATCTCGGTCTCCATAACTATTATATTCTTCCTGTAATATTCGACCTTTTCTTATATAGAATGCTGCTACACCACCAGTTAATTCATGCCACTAAATAATAAAGTTCAATCGCTGCACATAACCATAGGTGCTATTACTTTCAAGTCCATAAGGTTTAGAGTTAAGCGACCTCCAGGCAAAAAACCAAACTCTGCAACCTCGATCATATTACGATCATCGTTTTGCACGATCAGTTCAGGAGAAGCCTTGATGGTTGCTATAAAGTTGAGTAAAAAAAGCAAATAGAGACAATTCGTTTTTATTGCAAACTTCATTTATTTTCTTTCGAGATATGCAAAGCCAAAAAAAAAAAAAGAAGAGAAAGAGAAAGAGAATAAGTAACAAACATTTGAATTTCAGTTAAAGGTTCTCAGCCAAGAAAAAAAAAAAAGGTATTATGTATTAAAATATATAATCATATTCAGATAAATATACATGGCTATTTCTTTTAATAGCTGTTGTTGTTGGTGTGATTATAATAAGTGGGTTCTGGGTGTGGCATATGTTGTGGTGTTGGCATAGGAGAAAAAGTGGGAACAGGTTCTCCAGTAAAATGACCACCAACAGAGGCAGGATCATAGCCAGCAGGATCAACGTAAGATTGACGGTTATAAGGTGAAGAAGCATCGTAAAGGGGTTGGTGGTGCATTGTTGGGTCAACAAAGGGAGATGTGTGTTGTTGAGGTACAGAAGGAGGAGGAGAAGCAGAGGTTGGGTAGTGATGTTCTCCAGCATAAGCAGAGCCTTCATGTTGAAGTTTTTGACTGTCATTGTATTCGTCTTCGTAATATCCTCCACTAAGACGACCACCAGGAGCATATCCGGCAGCCATGCGCATTTCTTCGTCTTCTTGTTGTCTTCTTTCTTCTAATTTTTGCTGTTTGTTGATACGATGTTCATTCAATTTTTCTTGTATCAGTGTCTTTTCTTTCCAGAAATTAATGCCAGTAATAGCTAATGTAATGAACCATAAAATACAGGTAATCCAAGTAAACGCGGCAGAAACTTTAGCCAAATTACACTAAGAAAGATTTAGCATAGTACTTTTTGTATTCTCTCTTACCTGTGTTGCCCAAGCACTAGTGTAAGCAGAGCCATAGGCTTCGGTTAAATCGGCATCATAAGCACAATTACTGTCGTCATTGGAATGAACAGTAATAGCAATACCAGCAGTAGCCCAAAGGAAGGAATTAAAACCACAAAAGATCAAGTTGGTTCTGTTCTTCATACAGAATTTACCAAATTTCTTGAACTTGTTGTGATGTTCATACATGTAAGGGAAATAGACCAGCAAAAAAGGAGTGGCAATTGTAAACAAAGCCACAAAGAGTGTATAGTTAGGTCCTGGTCTGCCTGCGCCCTATACAAAAAAAATAAGAATGAGCATGGTTTCTTTTTTGGCCGAGAAATACTTGCCAAATAGCGCGCTTCTGTGGCTATCAACGGAGCATCAACGCATATAGTTAATATTGTTGTAGCGCCTGTAATCAAATGGAGAATCTTTTTCGATAAATCAAGTTTATCTGTTGTTTGTTCAGACAAATCAATTGGCACGTCTAGTTTAAAGCCGGGCATAATAAGAAACAATAAAGAAAAAAAAAGAGAGAAAAATAATGGCGGGCTGATTCTTTTTGACTTTTTTAAATAGGTCATTCCTCAGCCTCTTTAATCAAATTAAGAAGGTTGTACAAAAACATTTTTGTTCACATTTGAACAAAGAATATTGGTCCCGATTTCTTTGGTCATCGTTACATGATGTCTTGATTCATATATATGGGCTAAACGATCCTCCAAGACGGAACACGCTTGCCCCTCGTTCATTACATAGAGGAAGATAGACCGATAAAATAACTCTTGCTTGTTTTCTTTTGAACCCGGAAAACCTCCTTTTAAACTGACTGAAGCCTTGGCTTCTCCTTCTCTCTTTGAATTCCGAATGACTTGTTCAAGCAAAGAGAAGAACAACTTGTTTATTGAACATAGGCTATTGTTCCTGAACACTTCCGAGAATTTCAAATCCCCTTTTTTGTGCATATACAAACTCATTTGGCAGCACCGTATTTGATTTGCTAAAAGCTATTATTAAAAATAATTTTCTTTTTTTTTTAATCATTAGATATTTATGAAAGTGCTTTCAATAGTACTCTTGCTATTCCCTTTGGCTTTAGCCTATAAGCCCGGGGATTCAATACCAATTTATTATAACAAGATATTCTCTTTGAAAAACCCACTGTCTTATAGTTATGACTCGTTGGGCTTTGTCTGTCCAACGCAACACAGTTCACGAAAAAAGAGTCTATTGGTATTTGACCAAGACTTTCGTGGGGACAGGTCAATACAGAGTGACTACAAGGTAAAAGACATGCTTGACACCTAGGGCCTAAGCTCATCTTGTCTCGAGATCAACTTTTTAGAAAGTCAAGAATGTCGGCTACTTTGTAAACAGTCTTGGCGTGTTGAAGACGCTATCCGAGTAGAAGAGTTAATTTCGGACGACTATCTTGTAGAATGGTAACCTAATTCATGCCATTGTTTTGAGCTAACCATTCTCTAGGGAATTGGATGGTTTGCCTGGTGTTACTGTCTCTTATACCAATGAAGCCCCTGAGCATAATTATCGCATTGGATTTCCTTTAGGGTTTAAAAAGGTAAAGCATTGTTGCCAAGAATCATACTAAATGTTCTATTTTTAGGGCGATGCTACTTTTATCAATAACCATGCTATCTTTCAAATACTTTACACACCTTCTCAGGAAAAGTTTGGTGGTTATGACATTGTTGGATTTGAAGTCTATCCTGATTCGTAAGTTGGCTGGTGGCATCATAATTATTGACAAATCTGTAGAATTGCAGACGGTGAATGCACAAAGAAGAATGTGGAATATGCATTTCAGGAAGTGACTATCCGTAGAGCAACTGTTTCTTTTACTTATTCTGTTCAATGGAAAGAAGTTCAAATGCTTCCCAAGAGTCGTTGGGACGCATTTCTTTTGAAACCTAATCCTGACAGACATTATTATGCCTTGCTGAATGCTATGATTGTCGTCATGTTAGTATCTAGTCTGATTGGTTTGATTTTATTCAAGACAAAGCAAAAAGACAGTAATAGCGAAGACAAAGATTTTAAGGTAAAAAGGCGCCTGTTCTATGCATTGTATTTAACGAAAGAATAGATGTATGACGATGCTGATGACTTTATTGGTTGGCGTTTGATCAATCGTGATGTGTTTAGAAGACCTGTTTATGGTGGTCTATTGACACCTATCATGGGTACAGGAATCCAACTCTTTATGGTCTTTATTGGTTTGACATGTAAGTTTAATGCAACAGGCCAAAGATTAATAGAGAATAGTGTGTCTTCAATTGGGATGGTATCATCCTGCTCAACCTGGATCATTGGCACGTTGGTTTACTTTCTTGTTCTTGTTGGGCGCGTAAGTAAATGATGAGTTCAGTCTATCTTTTTGACACGGATAACATAGTATTCCTGCTGGTTATTGGAGTGCTCGTATCTACAAAGTGTTTAGGGGCAAATCTTGGGTCTTGAACAGTATTCTTGTAAGTTCAGTTATATAACAACAATACTTTTTAACATCCTCTGTAGACTGCTGTTGTGTGTCCAAGTATCATGGTGATCCTCTTGTTTTTTATCAGTGTGATAACATGGTTTAGACAGTCATCCCTTGCCATTTCGTTTTCTGGTTGGGTTTCCCTGTTATCAATCTGGGTTCTCTTGTTGGTGCCTCTTACTTCTTTAGGTGCTTATTTTGGCGAGAAAGCAGAACGTATTGAGTATCCCTCGCGCACAACACAAATCCCTCGTATGATCCCACCCAAACGTTGGCATCAATCCAATACGGTCCGTGCTTTACTCGCAGGCATACTTCCTTTTGCTGCCCTGTTTCTAAACTGGCATGAACTCTTGACGTCTATCTGTAGAGGAGAATATACCTTGTCTGTCAATTATACAGTATGGGCCTCTGTCTTGGCATTGATGGCTGCTGTTGAAGTGACAATTGTTTTGATCTTTTTACAACTTTGTGCTGAGGTAAGCGTGTATTGTGCGTATGTATGTATTAATGCTGTTTAGGACTATCATTGGTGGTGGCAATCATTTGTCATTGGTGCCTCACCTACTTTCTACATGTTTGGGTAAGTAATTTTTAACAAGAGGAGTATGATATAAACATGCTCTTGTTAGGTATGGTGTCTTTTATTTCTTGAATAGCTCAAACATTCAAGGCTTTGTGGGTGGATCTATTTACTTGACGTACTTGTTACTGGGTTGCAGCATGGTTGGTCTATGTACAGGTACACTTGGTTTCTTAAGTGCATATATGATCATTAGACGCATTTATTCTTCTGTCAAGGTAAACCTATCTCTTTATGGATCTGTTACTAACACGGATGACATAGGTTGATTAAATGGAGCAAACAATAAAATAATAATAAAAAAAAGCCCTTATTTATTGAAAGTCTTTTCCAATAGTAACATCTTCTAATGCAATGTCTTCATAGTCTTCTTCCATACTACTTGGTTGAGCTGTATGTGCTTCAAACCGAGGTGCTTTTTCGCAATTGTCAATATCAAATGTCATGTCTGCAGTAACATGATCTTCGTCGTTTTGTCTTGTTCTGTTGGTTCCTGTGCCTGATGTATGATGGTTGGATGTGACCTTTGTAAAATATCAGAAAAGAAGTCAATATTATCTATCTTACCCAATGAATAGTAACCACATTGACTGTGACATCTACCGTACAAAATGTCAAGCAAATCAATCCTCTCTGGTGACCATGACTCAATACAACTAACAAGACATTGATAAACGAGACAGACAGACACACAAGTGAGGCAACTAAGGTTCTCCTTGCTAGTTTATAGAGCCTTGAGATCTTCCAATTCGTACGTGTGTTTCGACCAATGTTTGTAAGAGGATGCATGAAAAGCCAAGTAAGATACAGATTAAAGATCTATAAAGAATGAGAAGCTTTGTCTTTTTTTCATTTTTGCTCTTTACAAAATCATAAACCTAACATCCATTATGATTAGTTTGTTAAGTCTATAGTGAAAAATAGCTTACCAAGAGTGGAATACTAGCAATATCTTGCAAACCAATAGTGCAAGTGCCATCCGGCTCAAGGTAAATATTTCTAAAGCTCAACTAATCAAATTGTTAGTTAAATCATAAATAAAGGAACACAACATACCATTAAAATGAAAATGATAGCATAAGGAAACAACATCAACAAATGAATCTTATAACGTCTTGTCTTGAGTCGAATGGTTTTGACAGCTGTTACTAGATGAACTCGTTCTATAAGCCTTTTTTTTTTTTTTTATCAATTTATATGCTGCTTCTTTTTTTGTGTTAACCATACCAAGCATAAGTGACTACTTTACTGCCTGCATAAAAGAAATCACAAGCAAGCATACCCAAGGTACATGAGACGATATTATCTATATAACAAAAAAAAATGAATGGACGTTATTAGTACATGGATACTTACGGTTGTTAGTTGATACGACAATAATGGATGTAATAGAGAAAGCCAACGAAAACGAATAGAGTAAAATAACAAGTACACGGCCATAATTTAATGATTTTATTTTCTCGCCATATGTCTTTGATCCGATAGCAGCAGCCAGGACAGAAATACAAGCTAAAGAAATCATTTCAGACACAAGTTCCATAGTATCTGGATTGGTTGATTCTGAATAAACGAGAGTGTCTACTGCCATGCTAATGAAAAGAAGAAAGAGAAAAAAGAAAGGAAATCGTACGCTCCTCCTTTTTCTTACAAAAGACATGTATACAAATGGACCATAGTGTTCAAAACAAGTTTCGTTTGACCTCCTTTTGTTGATGCTGTTTTACAAAAACAACTCATAGGCTGACACACACACACACACATATATATATATTTTAAAAAATTAACAAGGAGGATAGCTGTACAGAAGATCATCAATTTACCAAACAAAGAGCTTATTATGGACTTATATAAAAGAAACTTGAACCTCATAAGTCAACTCCTTAATTGACATTAACCGCACAAAAAGTAGACAAGTTTTATATTAGCCAATCATGATCCATAAAAATACGCGCACATAAAAGACACACTATATAGAAAAACTTCCTTTTATTTTTTTTTTTTTTAAATTCAAGACTATGCAATCAGCACAAACAGAATTAGACTTTATAAACCTTTACTTGGAAGCTCTTTCAAGCAAGTCTGTTCGTTATGGACAGGACTACACAACCCATACTTGGCCCACTCAAAGAATTAAGGTATGCTCTCAAGATGGCCTCAATAACAAACCTTTTCATATTGCTTATTAGAAAGTACCACCTACACCCGTTATTCTAGAGAAAGGTACGTGTTTTATGTGCTTGACAGTTTAGTCACCTATGTCTGTAGCACCTGTTGCACCTGTGTCTCAGTCTGTGGATGGAAACAAACTTGAAGTTACTGTCAAAGTATTGAAGCCTTCTTCACAATTTACTATTGGTGGTTTGTCTCCCAATAATACTGTGGCTCAATTGAAGCAACGTATTTACCAACAACAAAGTTCTCTTCCTGTCAATCGTCAACGTTTATTGATAAAGGGAAAGGCTTTGCCTGACCAAAAGACATTAAATGAGCTTTCTATTCAAGAGAATGCTGTTGTACATTTGATGGTGACAGCTGCTCCTGCTCCCTCTACAGGTCGTTTTGGTGTTTCTGCAGAAGCTGAGCAAAAGATGTCTAGCCCTGAATTTTGGTCAGCCTTGGAAAAGACAGTGATTGAACAACTTGGTGAGACAGATGCCAAGTTAGTTTTTAGTAAAATCAAGGGTTCATTACAATAAAAAACTATTTATTACAAGCATATAGTATATTAAGAGATTAACAATAGAGAGTATATATAAATATAAAAATACAATATCATTATCATTATTATGCATCCAAAAGCCATCCAGCAACTACTTTTTCTTCGTCTGTACTGTCAATTAAGTCTTCTTCTTCAATAAACCATTCTTCATCTTGATCTTCTAAAGGATCTGTTTGACAGCCACGGTCCATAGAGCGTATTTTCCTTTGTGCGGGGCGAGTAGACGAAGATGGGATCACATAAATCATATCAGCATGTTTATCGACCGGCGATAGCTTCAATGGTTCCTCATCTTTTATAGGCATGAGTTTGTGATTTGCTTCATATTGAGTACGAAGATCCTCCCATAGTTTGTTTGTATCTGACGCAGCCATTATCTCAAGGGCACTTTCATGAAACGAAGGTGGTCTTGATCCCATAGAAGCACGCTTCAGAACCATACTGGAGGGCCTTTCGATGCGTGGTGGCCTTGTTGGCTTTGTGTCCAACATGACATTTTCAAGCGGAGGAACACCTCTTCGCTTATAGAGTCTGCTTGAATTGGACCGATGAAACCGTATAGGTTCTTCTTCTTGCTTGTCTTCTAGAAAAGAACGTCTTGAACGCTGAGAAGGACGGGAGGCTACACTGGAAGCAGGCGTTAATGGTGGACTATGAGTTGTCTCGATTGCATTGGCTTGCTTTGTGTTGACATAATGATCACGACTTATACGACGACGACGAGGAGGAGGAGAGATAGGTAAAGAAGAGTCTCTGGTAGGTTTATCCAAACTCATTCTCTCTAAATCCAAAGATAGTTCATCTGGTGGAGAGCTGGAGACTTCAATGGACTTGAGGCGAGTAGGTGTTAAAGAGACTCGTTTTGTGCTGCCTGATCTCAACAATTCGTCAAAATCGGAATGGTCACTAAAAGAAGGCGAAATGGGTGATGTGATAGATGGCGTTTTTGGTCGTTTTGTAAAGTAATGCGAGATGGAGTTACGTTTCTCTTTACCAAAGATCTTGAAGCGACTTTTACTTCCTGTTGATTTGACAGTACCATCACTCAATACAGAGACAGGGCGGTCATGGAGACTTTCGCTTGAACGCATAGAGGAATTAGAGGTCATGATGCGAGAATCTAGACTCTTGTCTTCATTTGAACTAGAGTCGTCTTTTTTGTATGATGAGTGCGTATTCAAGATCCAAATTGACTTACATGTAGAATGACGCTTGTTTCTTAAGAGTACAGGACTTGGTACAGGGGAAGGAAGTGATGCTGTATAATACATCGATGCTCTTTTCTACACAACATATCAGTATAAATTGAAACAGGCCATGTATACCATTTACTTCCAACTTGTCTTTCAGAGTCATGCGACGAAACAATACATTGATTTGAGGATCACCCAACAAGGTAAACAAGACCTCCTTAACCCTGATATGCTCAGTATCTGACTGATCTGCAGCAACAGCCACCGAGTTAAGGATAAATTCGGCCATGTGCTCAATAATGGTCGTAAGATAGACAATCACAATAGATGCAATCACCATCGAATTCTGCTGAGAATCATAATGTTCAATTTTTTTGTCGGTCAGTTTTTCAAAGGCCAAGGCACAATAGTGAAAACAGGCTTCTTGCACCATTGGCACGACTTGATTTAAAGGGAAAAATCCGCCATGATTCAAAGATCGCATTTTTTCATACATGACTAAATCGTGCTGGTTGGACTCAATCGCCTGTCTTAATTCAACTTCTGCCTCGACAAGGGCACTTTTGCCAAGTGAGTCAGGTAGTAAGTGAGTCACTGCTGCTTTTAGGCGCACAAGGTCTAGAGATGAAGCAGAGATCAACAAAAGTGCAAGAAATTCATCAATAAACATATTTATGGCTTGTAGTGCATCACTTGAGATACGAAAAGGGCCAAGTTCAGCTATAATAGCATGAGCTGCTCTCTGACAGACATACGAGCCTATTGAAAACAAGTAAGAAAAAAAAAAACAAAAAACAAATGACAAACTAAAAGATCACCTTTTGACATGGTTTAGATGAGTCAAAGCTGTTCTTACAAGGGATCGTATTCAGTCAATAAAAAAAAAAAAAGAAAAAGAAAAAGAGGATACTTTAGTCCTCAAAAAGTATTTCCAAATAAATAGGAAAAACAAGGGGGGAAGAAGGAGGGAGGAAGGGAGGGGGAGAGAAAAGAAGAGGAAGAAGGGAAAAAAGTGGAAAAGAAGAGGCTATTTTTCTTCTTTATGCAGATGTAAATTAGATGATCGATTGCCACAAATCATCGTTTTGACCGATCTATATAGACTGTATAGCAGTTTATTTTTACTACGAAGCACTATTCCCTTTTTAGTCAATTCATTTACAATGCGTTGCAACAATGGGGGACAACACCAATAGGCTAAGTTTATTACATAATCAATATGGACTTGAATAAAATGAGGCATGTACGTCATTTTAACACTTTTTTTATTTTATTTTATTTTTCTTTCTTTCATGATACGCGTCATAAATAAGAGTACTTTACTATTAAAGAAACAACATATTCTCCCGAGATCAAGTCTTGTTTTATTTCAAAAGACTCGATACTCTAGTTCTTTACCAAATTCACATAAAATATATGCTTTACCCTTTAAACTTCCTGAAGAGAAAGTACATCAAATTGTAAATATCGCTTCTTATGTAAATCAGCATGCTTTCTTTGGTATCTTTAAAATCTTCAAGAGTGTAAGCAATTCATCGCGTTGTGCGTATCATTCATCTGTCCTTTAGATATTCACTCGAAAAATGCCAGAAGTGAAAGAAAGTGTGTCATCCATGCAAGTTCGTAAGGCCTATCTTCCTCTTTGGTATTATGATATGGCTGTGTCAGCAGACATTACGCCCTCTTCAAAAGACGAAAGTGAGTCTGCCGAAACAATACTCAAGACCATGGGCCCAGCACGTCAAATGTTAGGCATTGGATTTGACTGTTATTGGCCTGGGCATGTATGGGATCCTGTCTGTTATCTGAGTCTGGCAAGGTCCCTCTAACACGCATAGAAGACATGGTCCCTTTCTCTCCTGAACTTTATGAATCCAAAGACGATATAGAAATCATACCTTTCACAGTCAATCCGCTTGTCGATATTGTAGAACGTACACCAAATGCACTTGAGCATCTTACGGTTGATTCACCCACACATAAATCAGGCATCTTGACCATGCATCAGGCCAAAGTCCTCTTTAGTTCAGTTTATCCTATTTATTGGCCAGTCTACATTGCTCAGTTCACAGTGGATCAGAAAGAGGAGGATAAGCCCAAGACAGTCGTGATTGCAGCACACAGTGATGATCCTCCTATCTATCAATGGGATTCGAGTAAGAAGGGAGCAGAGCAATGGATCAATAATGGCCCTTGGGTCAATCTGGATGTGACTGAACCTGAATGGCAAATGGGATTTGGTGCTCAACCTCCTCTAAGATACTTGGTCCATCGATTCTTGACAGAAGTCGTAGGCCAGTTTCAGACAACGACCATTGATTGGGATGATGATCGTATTCAAGCTTATCCCAACTACCAACATCAAAACAGAGAGTATTTAAAGCAGTTATTTAAGGTCTGGGCTGAACGTAACATGCTCTCACGTATTGAAGGATTGGATGAGAACCAAAGAACAGTGGGTTTACGTAGAGGATCTACAGCAGAATCAAAAGACAAAGCAAAGCCTCTGATTCAAGTCCAGACAGTAGGCGACATTCGTAGTGGCATTGAGAGTAGAGTAAGCCAAGAACTTGCTCGTCTTGAAGAACTAGAACCTGTCTGGTACAAAGAATATATTAAGAAAAAGAAAAATGAACAATAAAAATTGTCCTAACAAAAGTTTCCGATCCTCTTTAACAAAGTATGGCCATAAAAAGAGATAAGGATCAAACCCGAGTTTTTCTTTCTTCTCTCTTTCAATTTCCCGCAATTTGTCATGACAGCTTATAGTACATTAAGAAATCCTTTATTAGAAGACTATCACACACATAACTTTAGCAAGAAACTCAAGGACTCTCAGCTGTCACTCAAAGGCTTGTTTAATCCCGCAGGCATCCGAATCTCGAGTCATCTTGGTCATCGAAAAATCGTTCCGTCTTCTCTTTCGAGTTCTAAAAAGGTGAGTTGTGATCATGCTGGTCATTGTCAACAACAACAACAGCAACAACAGCAATATCGCTACCTTATTAAAAACCGTCGTGAGCAGAATGAACCCTTGGTTCACTATAATGGTCCTTATGAAACTCTTGATCAATTACCGGAAGAAAAGTTGGCATGGATCACAACAGAGACATTAGATAGTCAAGAATTAAGGCACCCTTTATTGGACTATCCGCGCTCTATTGTGTTTCGTAAACCTTACTATCGTCATGCGTAAGTAGAGTCTATATTTGTCATCAACTTGATGGTGTTCTATAGATCATCCTTAGGCTACTACAGATCAAATGAACAAGCTAGTGTGAATAAGCCGAGAGCTACTTTTTGTCTTCGAAGCAAGTATATCATTTAGATTTAATCTACTAAACGTACCTATAGTCCTACAAGTCATTAATCAGAACTCTTCAAAACGTAAGCAGACAACATATAACACCCATATTTACTCTCTATAGCATGTCTTGTTCGCTCTTCTATGGAAATGAACAATCAAGTATTCTCAGGATCTTTTGCTGCCAGTCAAAAGTGTGGCAAGCATGGATCTCAAACTAATTTTGATGAAACTTATATTCTGTAAGTTATACTTTAATGTCTAGGCTATTTATACTGCTTGTTAGAGATGTGGATACATTTTCTACTGCTACTCTTTCGATTTATGCACAACCAAAGACTGCATTAAGTATGTTAAATTCCCGCTTTAGTCAGCCTGAAGTTTGTTTGGGAACACAAGAATTCAAGATACAGATGAGACCCTCAGAAAAGAAACTAAAGCGGATCACAATACAAGACAAAGAGAGCCATGATCAATATCAGGTGTTGATCGTGTTTGGAACTTATGTGAGCTCACGTGTGATGACTTTGTTGGACAACAAGCGTATATATGAGGGATTTCTGACTGTATATACCAGAGGGAAATTAATTCCAGTAAGTTAAACAACCGTATATTTCTCCTTCACTCACATTGCTGTCGATAGCGATGGACACGTTATTGGGCTGCTTTGTATCCCGGTCATATTGAATTGTATGATTTTGAATATAAAGAGGTAACACGATACATATAGATCAACGTGCTGATCTCGCTTGCTCTTAAGACAAAAGATCCCCTTTATAAAATATCACTCAAGGCATTACTGGACGTATTTCATCCTCCTACAGATGACGATGAAAGATTAGTGGATGTTGGGTCACTTGGCTTAGCTTTACAGTTCTCAGAGGAGAGTTTGATGGATAAGATGATAAACCCTGACTTTGAATATCGTATGTATATTCTGCCTGATGATCTAGAGAAATCGCAAGAATGGGAACAAGCCTTGTTGCATGCTGCTTCTTTGATTAATGAATTTAGATATGATGAAAGTTACAGTGCCATAAAAGTAAATACAGAAGACCAACAGGATTCAAAGACAACGATTATTTATTCCAAATTTCTTTGGTAAAAGAAAGGAGCTATGATTCTATCTATATATATAAAGCCATGTGTTCTTTTTTAATTGTTTATTTTTAGGGTCATTTTATATTGAGCTAATTGAGTTTCGGAAACCTCGCACCTATTTTTGTTTAAATAGCCCTTTTTTATCTTTTTTCTCTTTCTTTTCTTTGTCTTTTTCGAATGAACTTTAACAAACAAGTGATTGATATGCAATTCATTTTTTTGTTATTATCACCATAAACATTCTTACATATCTTTGCTATTTAAATAACTATTAACACACATACACACATACACTAAATATTCAATCATGGTTGCTACATCTAATGTTGCTTTGCATCAAAAAAGACCTTGTCACCATGGACACCACTCCAAGCATGTAAATACACCCCTCAGCCATACACTTTCTTTGATTGAACACCCATCTTCCCCTATTCGATTCTTAATTTTAGACTGTCCTACAGAATCCACATTATCATTTTATATGGAAGAATTCAAGAACTTAGATGTTTCTACTGTTGTTCGTTGCTGCCAACCTACCTATAGTTCAGAAGCACTACTTCAAAATGGCATTTCTGTTGTAGATTTGCCTTTTAAAGATGGAGGCATAGTAAGTAAATTTTACGCTATATTTATAAATGACTCATTGTGAAACAGCCTCCTCCACACGTTGTACATGAATGGCTTCATGTGATTGAAGAAGCCAAGACGAAATCAGTCCAATACCAACAATCACTCACGATTGCTGTTCATTGTGTAGCTGGACTAGGTAGAGCACCTGTACTTGTAGCTATTGCTTTGATCGAACTTGGTATGGCTCCCTTAGATGCCATTGAATACATTCGAGACAAGCGACGAGGTGCATTTAATAAACCCCAAATTGCATTCTTGGATGGCTATAGACGTAAGCCTACAGGAAGTCAGTATTCTCTCCGAGTATCATTGGGTAGAATGTTTGGGTTTGGGCCAAAGACAACCATTGTTTCTCAACAAACTTAATTTATTCAACGTCATAATAATCAACATGGCTACCAGATTCGAATTCGTTCTTTTCCAGCAGTTGGCATAACTTGTTGGCTGAATCTTGCATTTGTACCAATTTACCCTTTGAATCATAATGGTTAAATAAATAAATAATTACCTTCATTTACACTACCTCTTTTTTAGCTTTTGTGTATAATTCACGTTGTTCAGGATCGCCGACTGTTTCGCGAAGATGTTGCTGCATTTCATTGTCAAGTGGTCCAGGAGCATAAGACAATGCACGAATAGAAGGCTAATCTTGAATAAATATCTCTACAGCTTTTTTTTTCTTTCTTACTTCTTCTTTGGCCAATACTTGCAATAGCATATCACGGGCTGATTTACCAGTCGCATATAGTCCAAAATGAGAGAATGCTTGGACTGCCAATAATGAAGAAATATTGACGACGGTCAACTCAATGAGACCATTATTAAGTAATCGAATGAACCCAGATCTACAAAAAGGTAAGTAACATAGAGCGTCATCATTATATTATTTACACCAAGGCAACATAAGAACTAATGTTGAAACTAACATAGTCTTGGATCTCGGATACAGTATAGTCACTGATCTTTTTGGATAAATCACCTATTGATCCAGCGTTGTTGATCAAGTAAGCGTTTGTAATTGGCGCAACATCCGTTTCTTTCCAACTCTACTGTTATCAATACATCACTCTATACTCGAAAAATTTACCTTGAGTAATTGATCTAATTTGTCAATCACTGTCTCTTGAGCTTCTTTAGCTCCTTCCAAACTAACGTTAGCAATGATATGACAAGAGATCTCGGTGTTGTCGAGTTGAATACGCTCAAGTTGAGAAGCATCGCGTCCAACTAAAACAACAGTCGTCTTGTTTTTTGCCTTAGCTGCTATGGTTTCGGCAATAGCCTTTCCAAAACCTCGATTAGCACCAGTAATAATATAAAGTGAATGCTTCAATAACATGGGAAAATAAAATAAAAGAAGGGGTTGTACAATAGCAAGTTTTTATTGTTTTATGTCTTCACAGAGTATTCGGTCTTGAATTTCTGCACGACACAAAGGACTGGGAAGAATTAGCTTATGTAGAACACATTCAACTTACCATAAACTCAAGGCTTTTGCACAACGACCACCTATACCATCATGTTTACAAGGCATAAGCATTGTATCTTTTGGCTCTGAAAAACAAATAGTACAAAGAGGCCCATCCCAGTCATAATCCTCCTCCTCCTCCTCCTCCTCCTCCTCTTCTTCTTCTAGTTCTGTACTATCTGACTCGGGTGATGGTTGTTGTGCTATATCATCTGCACCCACGCGAGGCCTTAAGGGAGGCTTGTTCATTGGTTGATATGATTTTCCATGTGATGTTACACCCCGCTTCTTGACCCACCGCATTACTCGTTTCCTGAAATCATGATCTAATGCACCTGCTTCATGAATACCTCGAAACTTGACTGTGGTAGGTGGCGGGTACATCCAAGGCCGTTCACCAAAATTCACAAGTGCTTGTTGATGTGTTGTTAAGCTAATAGCTGGATATAAACCTAAACCTTTCACAGGCTTTTTATTCTTTTTCTTTTTCTTGCTGTCGTCCATTGTTTGCGATAGGATGGGCGTAGTGGGTTTTGGTGAATGTGTTATGCTCGGAGGTGTAGATTCATGCGTCACAGAGGAACAAGAAGACACTTCTGAACTCTTTCGACTGTGTTTTCTGTTTGGATGCTCAAATTCAACTGTCAGACCTAGATCACATCCATTGATATAGTACGAACAAAATCCATTATCAAGGTCAAGGAAACTGCCAATCACATCGCCTGCTTGACACCGTATCTTGACCTTGTTTTGTGGGTAAACTGCGGATCCATCTGCCCATACTGCTGTTCGATAGGTGTCAAAGGCAAAGCCATTCTATGGGGAACACGTCAGTCGGTATATCTTATTTGTTTGGTACTTTACACAATCATCGCCCACACCATAACCCTCCTCGGGAGAAAAGCGGCATCGACTTGTTGCCCAGCCAATTTGCATAATTCCATTACTTAACAATAAAGTTTCATAGTACCATTTGTCTCGTTTGACACAGGCAGTAGCGCGAACAGATTCAAAATGAGGTCGATCGTTTCGAAGCTAGTCATGTTAAGTTTTGTATCCAATATCTTACACAACTTACTTCTAGACCATTGCCTCCTATCTTTAAATGCGGTGTAGAATCAAAAGGGTTCATAATCACTCTGGACTGCTCTAAATCCCATGGACAAGTAATCTGATAAAGATAAATCATCATTTCTTTTCAAAGTCTCCTCTACCTTTTTTGCATCAATAAATACATGGTCTAAAGCCCACCTCGAGCATAATCCTAGCTGGACGTATTTTGCCCATTCTTCTCGAAGTGGCCCCTTTGGAGGAATAAATCTTGAATCAAAACTGTTAAGATTCGAAAATGCCGAAATATCTTCATGGGTTGATGTGGATTGACTGCTGAGTGTAGAGAGCGTAAGTGATGATTTTGTATGAGGCGTTGTTTGTTCTTCTGTCATGGCAAGTGTAAACATACGTTCATTGGCCACTTCACATTCTTTCACGACAAAAAGTAAGACGGAACGTATATTGAAATCGTGGGCAATGATGATGTCCTTGACCGTTCCTTTTTTTTTTTTTTTTTTTTTTTTGTAAGCATCTTTTTTTTTTTTCTTTTCGTTTTTTTACCTGTCAATGCAAATTTCTCTAAAGCCAATAAAGAAAATATACGGACCATCAAATCTTCTTGTGGATCCGATATGGATCGCATCAGCATATCACCCACATCTTGATGCCATAAAGAAAGGCACATCTCGCCTGCAAATTTTTCGGCAAGAAGAGACCAAAGAATGGCTGCATTCAGCTTAAGTTTTGTTTGTTCCGAATTTTGAACAGTGGCCATCAAATTAGGTGATGTAGGATGGTTTGTCTCAAACACTTGGTTCCGTAGCGCTTCTCGTTTACTGGATGATCTTTCAAGTTTAAACCGATTGGAGATGAGTGAAATCATGCGTTGAATTCGGCTCGGTTTTCTGTTAAGTTTGGAGATAATGACAGGTGAAACAGCAAGCATGGTGTCTCTTGATGGCAAAGCTGCTCTGTCTATAATATGGCTCAAGAATGCCATGGCTACTGGGCTATCAGGGTCCAAGTTGCTCGTGATGGTGCCAATAAACGCAAGATAACCCGGTCCTTTTAATTTCAGTAAGCATCATAAGAGAGAGAGAAAAACAATACATACCTTCATAGGCAAGTGTAAATAAAGCATCTAAAGCATGCACCATATGCCTTTCTCTATCATAGAATTCAACTTGACTTTGATCAGACGGTTCTAATGAAGGCTGATTTTCGCTTGAATTGGATGTGGATCTACTAAGTCTTCGTGTTTCATTGGGGGATGTTTGTGACATGTCATCTTGCTCAAATTCTTGAACATGATTTTGTGCTATAGCTAATATTCTTTTCCATGAATTTTCTACTAATCGACCAGCTTGATCACTCATAGGCTTAAAAGCCAAATCCATATTCGGCATACTATTCTCTTTCTTTTTTATTTATTTATATTCCTTTGCAGCAAGCTTAATACGAAAAGAAATGAAAAAGAAAAAAAAAAAAAAGAATGATCTTTTTTGTTCTCTTTGAATTGAATGATATGATGGGAACCGAGGAAAAAAAATAATAATAATAATACTGTTTAAACAAACATATGAGTTCACTCATTTGTAAAAATTTCCTCTCATAATTTTTTTTTATTATTTAATTTGAGACTATTCTTGTAAATCATAACTATTTATAAAAGCTAGAAGGTTATTGTTTGATACTACAGGTGCTGACCATTTAAATGAGAGTGTGTTCACGGTAGCAGTTAAAGCAATGGCTTGGTATAATTCTTGTACATTGGCATATGTTCTTTTGGAGAGAAGAGCAGCAGCAATACCCGAAACATGAGGATTGGCCATACTGTTCATATAACATGTTAAGCCATTTTGTTTTCTATATGCTCTACATTACCTTGTTCCATCTAGTATCTTGGACTGATTTGGCCCATTGATCCAAGTACTTTCAATTTCTGATCCAGGTGCATACAGTTGAACACAACCACCTACATTAGAATATGCTGGCACATCATCATTTAAATCGGAAGCACCGACTGAGAACACATGCGGGTTGGAAGAAGGAGAAAACAGACAAGCATCTGAGGCAGAATTACCAGCAGCCACAAAGACTGGAATATGATGATCCACAACCACTTTTGTCAAGATGTCATCAATCAATTGAGATTTGGGCCCACTTAGCGAGAGATTGATAATACTTTTGCCTGGTTCAGCGACTGTAATCACATGAGAAATACCCTTAATAATATTACTGAGAGCTCCATCACCTAATCGGTTGAGGATTTTGACGGAATGCACATTCGCCTTTTTAGCAATACCATAAAGACTGCCTGCAATTTTACCTGCAACATGTGTACCTGTGTTATATTAGATGGTTATTTAGAACCGGTTTTACTTGCCATGGCCTCCTAAATCAGTGGGACCTTCTTCTTCTACAAAATTGGCTTCATTGGTGGCCCTATCACCAAAATCTACATGGGCAATATTGACACCAGTATCAAGCACATAGACATGTACACCTTCACCAGCGAATTCATCAAATGTATAATGACTCAAGTTATTTCTTTCATATCGTGTATTGATACGAGCGAGTCCCCAGCTAGATGCTACTTCTGTTCTTAGGTTGGCGTACTGTACTTGTGCCTTGTAGATATGGTTTGGTTCGACATACTCTACAGCGTACTGATCATGCAGATAATCAATGAAAGCATTGTCAGAAAATATGCCAGACATCACTGTAAAGTTATCGTCAAGCGCAAACAAATCAATAGCATCAGGTACTGAAAATGATCGACGATACAAAGATGGATCGTCTTGCTTTTTCCGAGACAATGTATAGGCTGCATGATGTGAAAGTATAAAATTATGGGCTATCAACACCATCAACATAACTCAATAGAAATCTTCTTTATTTACCTGTGGTTGCATTCATCATTGATTTTAGCTTGATAATATGAGTTGGTTGATCAATTGTTTTAGCATATACAACGTACAGCACTGTCAGAAGTAACAAAGTCAATTTCATAATGAACATGTTGAAAAAAGAAATAAACAAACTTTTCTTTCTTTTTATATAAATGCAGTTCAAATGAAGATAGGTGAATTACACAACTGCTAAAATCATCCCATGGTGATTTTTTTAATAACAAACAATTCTAATTTTTTTTCATTTATGCAAATGTGATGCTATTGTCCTTCAAAGTCAAATTGAATGTCTTGTCGAAATCTTTCTTTAAATCTGATTTGATCTTTTCTGATTGAGGGTGTTGCTTGATAAGTTCAATGGTCTTTTTACGAGCGTCTTTTAATGAGGTTGATTTGCCTTCTTTCAAGACTTCCTTCAATGCTAATTTAAGACTCGTTGACACATTCTCGTCTAATTCAGTTGGACTCCAAGCTGTCAATTTTGATTTCTTTTGCTTCTTGGGTTCCTTTTCTTCATTCTTTCTCTTTTTTTCGTTGACTGGGTTGTTTTCTTCGTTCTTTTTCTTTTCATTTAATTGATCAATGAGTGAAACGGGCTTACTGTTCTTGTTATTATTGTTTCCTTTCACTGGAGCATTCTATAAAATAAATTAATCAAAAAGTTCACTTTTTTTTTTTTGCAAACTAACCTTGTTTTGATAAACATGCTTTTGAAACTTTTGAGCTTCAGTCATACAAGAAGTATGCGATTGATAGGAATTGCCTTGAAAGGTCACTGAACAATCAATACAAGTAAAAGTAGCATGGCAACGACCACCATGTTGGTTCAATTTGGGCTTCTTAACAATATCGCCACAACCGTCACACTGGAAACTAATAAAATAGTAAGCATATCATGATAAGACAAAGAGGCAAACCGTACCTGACCATATTATATAAAGAAAGTAAAAAAAAGAAATATTTGTCAAAAAAAACAAAAAAAAAAGGTTCTCTCAGCCACCAAGATTTTGATGTCAGATTAAAGCAAAAGGGAAGTTTATTACACAAAGGGATTAATTGGCAGAAGAACCAGAAGCTTCAGCATTGTTATTAGTTTCATTGGAGGTATTGTTAGAAGCCATTTGCCAAGCGGGAATACCAGCACGAGCACCACTATTGTTAAGTGTGGCAGATAAACGGGAAGATAAACCATCAGTTAAGTTAGTAGATGCTTGAGAAGCAGGTGTGGTAGGTGCACTAGAGACCGAATCAGAAGTAGTAACAGCACGTCTGCTAACAAGAAGGGATTTAAGTGATTTCATTTCGTTTTGAAGATCAACCAGAACTGCATTCTGTGCCTCCTTGTTACGTTCCAAAGTCTATGATATCATTGTCAATTGGTTTATTCAATTCCCTTTCTCTCTCTCTCTCTCTCTCTCTTTTTTTTTTTTTTTTTTTTTTTTTTTTTTTTTTTTACCTTTGGCACCAGTTCCTTTAATGCATCCATATCACTCTTGACACTCTTAAATTCTTGATCTCTTTGTGCATCACCTTCCTTAAGTTCTTTGATGACGGTGTCGAGATTTGTAAGTGAATCATCAATTTTTTTAGATTGTGATGTAACGGTTGTAAGTGCTGTGTTTGTTTGATCTTTAATCTCTTTTAATGAATCCTCCACTTTATAAACAAAAAAAGAAAAAAAGATTAATCATCCAGTCTTATGTTTGTTTGTTTTTCTTTTACCTGCTTGGAATTGAGCGTCTAATTTCTCTTTGTCTTCTTCTAGTTCTTTTTGTGTAGGTACCTTAAACCAAGGACCAAAAAGACGCTATGCATCTTATGTTAATACTCTTATTATCGGTTGAATGTTTACCTTAGCCAATGTCCACACTCCATAACCCACACCTCCAGCTAATACAGCAGCAATAAAAATATCTCTCCAGTCATAAGCAGGTCTGGCTGGAACAGGAGGAGGTGCATGCTGAACCATCATACCCGGTTGTTGAGTAGCCATGGTACCTACCTGAGGAGCGACAGCACCTATTGACTTGCCGTTAACACGAGCCATAGCTTCTTCAATTTCTTCAGAGGTCATTCCCTTGGACTCTAGAAAAGAAACTTTTTTGGCTAAAGGTGCTGACTGAACCTTGGGATCAGATAGGAATGAAATAGCAGAGGTAATAAGGTCTTCACGCATGGTTGGATAAAGAAAGGAAGAAAAATAAGGAGAAAAAAAACTGTGGGGAATTGACTAATGCTGCTTATTAAACAACTTCACATGAATCCAACTCAAAACAGAGTCACAAACTAGATGATTCGCATAAGCATTGTTCCTGAAACTTGATAATGGTCAAGCATTGTTCGGCATGGATCCAAACAAATAAAAAAAAGTGTTTCTCCATATCAACTTGTCGCGTCTCAAAATCTTACTTGTACATTCACTGTAGAAAAAAATGATATTCTATAGAAAAGTGTCAAAATAGATATTCAATGGGTTCATGCAATTTTCATGCAATATAGAATTTAGATATCAGGTTTCTTATGCACTACTTCCTCTTTTTTTTTCTCAAGGACCACCATATATTAGACATGTTCGCAGAGTACCGGGTAGAGAGGGACTGGTTTGAGAGCATACCATCCACTCCAGAAAGCAGCCACTTTTGCGTAATTGTAGTCATTTTAAGAAAAACAAAACAGAGGAAATAGGTAATACTAGGGGCGTCCGGTTTTCCAAATTAGGCCGTTACCCCCCAAAAACCTCTACCTGCCTGTGCATCCCTACCCGAAATTTTTGCACTCCAAAGGAGTTTGGATACAATTATTGTGACAAAGAATACGAGGCATTCATTGTTGTCATGTCTCAAAGCCACTCTCTCTAACTTCAGTAATGTCATGTATTATAGAAAATCTTATTTGTGCACAATTTTCCTATCGAATAGTGTAGAAATAAGTGCCCTTTGACTATACGATGTCTGCTAAAATGAGTCTTTTTTGTGTTGATTACAGTGTATCACGAACTTTGGTTGCATTTTTGAAGCCAATGCTCAAATTAAGTACACTTTTTCATCTTATTGAACTCGTTTTATTTTCTTTAAGAGTATCTAGAGATGGTCTTGTCTGATTTCGGTTGGATCAGGCCTACATTGGGTCATTCCAAAGATTCTTGATCGAGTTTTGTTTTTTCATCTTCACGGACCTCCGTGGATCACCCCCCCCATCGGTCAAAAAATGAGTTTCGCAAAAAAACCAAACCAATGGTGCCATTTGATTCCTGAGCATGAAAGAACATGTTCTAAATGAAAAAAGAGGCCATTTTAATAGTCTGGTTGTCGAGTAATAGCCCATCAAAGATTGGCTTGTTTAAGCTGTGTTTTCAGCATTTTTGCTCTGACTGTCATATGCAAGGTGCTAGCAATTGACTCTTCTGAAGCATCTTATGTTATTCTGAGTGCCAAATAACATAGGGAAATAGAAACATGGGCCTTCTGTATTCTAGATGTGGGGTAAATGGACATAGGACATACATGCTGACTGTGTGCGAAGATTAAAGAAAGACATAACTCCACTTCTTCTCGCCGCAATAAAAATCGAGCTACTTCTAAATCTCGGACAGCTACCATTTTGTGTAGAGTGAATGGAGTGGTTTCCAAACTCTGTTTTATATTGAGACAACCTTATGGTCTTTGTTTCATATATGGGGCATTGCTTTTCTTTAGAGAGCCTAGCCAGAGACTTGGGTAAGCAAAGATTAACAATGAGACGAAATGGAACAAATATAAAGTGTTGATCCAGTTATTTGATGAATGGTTGAATATCATTTTGATTGAAAACCTATGAATATAGATGAACAACCACATATGAAAAAATATAATAGTAAAAAGTCTCTCAAAGCAAACAAATCTTTCTTAATCTTCAACTATAAAACTTAATTGAAAATGTGAATATCTATTCTCTTATAACAAAAAATGCATTTTAAACCTTCTTGCCCAATCAAAGTATATGAATAACTCAACATATAAAAGCTTATTTCAGGACAAAATCATGATCGACACAAGCAAACAAAATAAGATGAGAATGAATGCACGACTATGCTTCATGTAATAAGAAGTGACGCCATGCTTCAATCCTTTGTCTTTCTTTACAATATCTTAGCTCCTACCTAAACACACACCAGCATCTGCGCGCAGAAAGTGAAAATGCCGCGTTTTATGTTTTGACGCGTTTTTTTTTTCTTTTTCTGTATTTCACTTCCTCTTAAAGCAAGATGGCAAGACCTAAAAAGACCACTGTGGTATGCTTGTTTATTTTTATATACAAAAGATGTCAAATATAAACGTATTAAACATAGGAAGCGTCTTCACAAAGATCTCTTCGTGTCAGAACAGTTCCTGATATGTTTATAAAGCAAAAGACTGGTAATTATCGTATCTACAAATGACCTTTATTCATGCCATATCTTAGTTGCTAATAGAAGACGAATTATTCAGAACGACGATTCGAGTGAAGAAGAAGCTGAAGAGGACGAACTCAACTCATCTGAAGGCGAATCTGACAGTGAGAATGAGATGCAAACCAAAAAAAGAAAGCCCACCAGAAGAGCCAAAGGAAAAAACGTTGCTTCTAATGTTGTTGTTAGTTCCAGCAGTCGATTATTGGAACAAGTCAATGACTCTTCTCCTAACACCCAGAATAGTTTGTATGGTAAAGATACTTGCTGAATTCAATGAGTGTGGACCTAACTGATTCAAATAGAAATGGCCTTATCGCCTGAAAGCAGTATGGATGATATTGTAACTGAATGGACAAAGAAATACGAATCAAATCAGCGCAATGCTCTTAAGGACTTGATCAATTTTGTTATTCGTGTGAGTACACCATAGTCTTTTATATATATAGGCAAATATTTATTTAATGTATACAGAGTTCTGGTTGTTCAATGGCAATTACTGATGAAGCATTAATGCAAGAAGATGGCTCGCTCAATACACTTCAAGAATTACAACAAGAACTGGGCAAAGTAAGTTAACTAAGCTCTTTTGCTGTACTAACAAACAAGTAGCTTCCTCACACTGAATACCCTATTGTTTCTAGAACAAAAGAACATAGAACTCTGAGACGTAACTTGTTAATCTTTTTCCAAGAACTTATTGATCAATGTCAACATGGTGCTATTTATGACGGTGTCTTGATTGAAACCCTTCAAAACTGGCTAACTACAATGTCTAGCTCTGTCTACCGTCCTTTTCGCCACACTGCCACACTTGTTGGTCTCAAGACGATCAATCAGCTCTGTGTAGTGGGTGAAAAAGAAAGAAATGAACTGTCGATTGTAAGCCGACAAATGTCTGCTGAAAAGAAAAAGAAGAGTCAAAGCAAAGACAAAGTGACTCTGTTACACCAAAAATACACTGCTATCCAGGGCAGATGCAAAGACTTGGAAGAATATCTTGCTGAATTCTTTGAAGGCATTTTTGTCCATCGTTCCCGTGATGTTGAATCCATTATTCGTAGTGAATGTCTTAAAGAACTCTGCAGTTGGATGCAAAACTTTCAGGGTTTCTTTGTTGATAATACATACCTTCGCCACTTTGGTTGGTCCTTCAATGATCCTAATGCAAGTGTTCGTTCTGAAGCACTCAAGTCTATTATTAAGCTCTATAAGATCGAAAGTATTGCTGCTAAACTCTCTGTGTTTACCAACCGCTTCAAGGCTCGCATTGAAGAAATGGCATTGTATGATGTTGATGTCTCTGTTCGCGTACATGCTATCCAGTTGTGTAGTGAACTCTTCAAGCTAAAGATTGAAGTGTTAAGTGAGAATGGTCGGAGCCATTTGTCTGACATGATTGCTTCAGACTCGGCTCGTATTCGTAAATCTGCTGCTCCTTTTGTAAAGGCCTTGATCGAAACCAATTCTATTTCTCCTCTCTTACAGACTATCACTCGCTCTTTGACTGGAGGTCGTCGCAATACCAACAATGTCCCTGTTAACAAGGTCTGGGTTACTTTTAAGGCTTTTGCTTCTTTCCTTGTTGAACAGACTGCCAATTTGATAGAAAAAGAAGAGGGCTCAGATAAAATGCAAGTTGATTTGGAAGCATTGTCTAGTGCTCTTATTGAAAAGCGTACAACTATCATTTCAAACATTGTTGAAGCTCTTTGGGAACAATTGCCTGAATTGCAAGATTACCAAGCTTTGTCTGACTATCTCTGCAGAGATCATTCTAAATCTCAACAAGACGATCATATGGATACTACTAGCAGCAGTAGTATTGAAGACTGCTATCGATTGAACGAAGAAGAAGAGACAGTTTTGATTCATGTGTTTGTTGCTTCTCTTCATACAGCGCTATCCAAGGGACTCGATAAAAACTTGCCTGAAGGAACCAAGGATAGACGCAAGTTGGATGCTGCCTTTTTTGAAGAAACCAAAAACGAACTCTCTCGTTATTTAGTTCAAGTCTTGCCTCGCTTGTTGACAAAGTATTTTGATGATGCTAACCGTATGCAACAACTGGTTACTATTCCCACCTTGATGAATTTGCAAGTCTATGTTGAATTGCGTGCAAACAAGGAATACGATGAATTGATCGAAATATTGAACCGTGTCTACCTCAGTGCTATCTTGACAGATCTCTTAAAGAACTGTGCTGTTGCTCTTGGTCATATCATGAACAATACCAGTCTTATGGAAGTCAACAATAGCTTTATGGAGGATCTTAAGCTTGCAGTTGTTCAACAAGTCAGAGAAGTCTGCAGTGGTAAAGATATGGTTACTGCCAACTATACAGCTGCCTTGATTCACTCTATCTCTGTCAGCATGCTTCGTCTTGAATACCTGATCAACTTTACTGATTCTACTGTTGCCATGGACGACTCTCAGGGCATGAGTACAAGTGTGATTGAATATACCGGTGCTCTTGTTGATCGTGCTGCTTTTGGCTATGAGAAAGAAAAAAACATCAGCTTATCAGCTATGGCTGTTCTTGCTCGCTACATGATGTGGAAATGCCATGCTCTCTCTATTGCTTCGAATGCTGCTGAAGTGGCCCCTGTGATTGAGCGTCGTCGTGATTGGGCTTTTGACAAGTTCATTGAACTTATCAAGGGCGTAGATGTCAGTCCTTTAGCTGAAGTACGCTCAGCTGCCTTGGGTTATTTAGTTGATGTTTACTGGTTATTCACAAGCGATCTATTTGAATCGTTCGGATTGACTCGTTTAAAGACGCGTTGTCCTAGCGATCTTCAAAAATCATGCGCTGACTACATCACTGAACAAATCAAGATTTACAAGCAATTAGTTGATGATTTTGATATTGACGATGAACCTTCTAAACAAGCACTTTCAGCTCACAAAGAACTACTCGGCTCATCACTTTCTAGTTTTTCTCGTGGTATATTGGTGGGTGTATTTGATATCAATTATGCTGTCTTGTTATTGAGTGAATATGGTAACAACGAACCTGTGCTGGATGATGCTGTGAAGGCTTTGGTTACTAAATTCCAGATGGATTTGATTTCTGGTGAAGTTGCTGCTGATGGCATCTGTCGAGCTTATTTAGAAGCACTCAAGAAGTCATTCAATACACATATTGCTGAATCGAGTCGTTCTTTTGAAAAGACAGTCAAATTAGCTAAGCTAGAAGCCACTTCTTTAAGAGAAGCTGATAAAGAAGATGTTGCTAGAAAGGTGCCTCCTCAAATTGTCTGTGAACGTATTCATTTGGATGGTATTACCTTTGCTATCTCTAAGGCTACTGAAGCATACAACAAGAACAAAGATGAAGACAGAGATAATGCTCTCAAATTCTTCAAGGTACTTAATGCATTTGCTAAAGATCTCTCTCGTGCGCGTGATATTGCCAAGATGTAAGTATTAAGAAAAAAAAAAGGCAATGTTCTGATTGCTCACTTGCTATAAGCCATTATCATCTAGAGGATACCTTAAGAACAAGCGGTTTGTTTGTAGAAGAAGGTAAAAAGGAATGGGAGCATTATGCTGCTTACGTTCAGTCTATTGATCAAGTATTGAAGAAGAAGGGTCTTAAATATGGTAAACACATATATCGTGTATGGCTTTGATTAATTTGTATTTAGATGCTACTAAGCGAACAACCAATGCAGAGACACCAGTGGCCCATGTCTTTGATGATATTGAACTTGGCGATGCCACTGTCCAAAGCACGAATAAGCGTACATTGACTGATGTTGATATGGATGTTGACGATGAATCTGTTGCCAAGAAACGACGCGAATAATGTAAATATCATCATCTTTTTTTTCCCCCTCTCTCTATCTTTCTCTTTGTCGTATAAAATAAACAACTTTCACCCTGTGTAAAGGATTGGTTCAAATTGAGTTTTATTGTGATGGGTTATTCCTTTATATTTATTTATAGCTTGGTAGGCTTTCTGTACACTGTAGTAGCGGCAGCTTGTGCAGTGGGAAATACTATAAAATGAATCAGATCAACACTAATAACAATAAGGCTTACCTAGCATATCGCATATATTAACATGAGGTGGTCTTGAAGCTGTGAATGTAACAAGTTCAGCTATATGAAAAAAAAAAAAAAATTGAGTTAAACGGCTTTATGTATTTGAATCAAGCTACCAATATCTTGACCAACAAGTGGCTCTACACCCTTATAGACATTGTCTGCTTTTTGTTTGTCTCCATGAAATCGAACAGTAGAGAACTCTGTGTTTACCATACCCGGACAGATTTGGCTAACGCGAATAGGTGTATCCATCAATTCAAACAATAAAGAGCGAGTGATTGCATCGACTGCATGCTTGGTACCTAAACAGAATTTAATACACACTCTATTTCGACCCAATAGACTTGTACCACAATAAATACTCCCACCAGGATAACTTTCTTTTCCAGCAACAGACCCAATATTGATGATATGTCCTTTTCCGTTTGCTTTCATACCATGTAATACTGCTTGAGTCACATACACCAATCCTTTCACATTGGTCTCAAACATGGTATCAAAGGCTTCTTCGCTCACGTCTATTAAATGATCTAAACCAATCACAAGTCCTGCATTATTGACCAATACATCAATGTCATCTTTCCATTCTAATTTTGAAAAGGCTTCATCAATATGTTTCTTTTTGCGTACATCAAGGGACATGGTGTGAATATGAATATCTTGATGCTTGTTTGAGAGTTCATTCTTTAATGACTCAAGTCTATCTGCTCGTCGGGCTGCTAGAATCTATCTTTTCATTAAGTACGTGGGAATAAAGTACGTCAATGATATACCAGATTAGATCCTTGTTTAGCAAATTCTCGAGCACACGCTTCCCCAATACCAGCTGAAGCTCCTGTTCTATAATGAATGAGTAATTGTTTGTTCTCAGTCATATAATTACATCAACACATTCTTTTTATGAAGACGAGGATGATAAAAGCGTTTTTTAGTTAAATGAAATGATCTTTTTAAAAACATGAAAATAATAAGAAGAAGGCGCATCATATCAACTTGTCGCGTTTCAAAAGCTTGTCGTATTTTGAAATTTCTGTTTATAGGAACTTTGATTGATACAGTCTTACATATTTTCCTTTTGAAGAATTTGATGTCTCTTGAGGTTACTCTTAACAACCGAACAGTATCTATACCAATTCACTTGTGTATAGGGATGCTATCCATGACAACATACGAGCTCTGACAGTACTCATAGGTATCCAAAATATCAGAATGATTGCCTAAAAAGCGCAAATAATGACCAGTGGTAGTCTTGGCTTCAGAGCTTTTTCTTGGTCAAGCTTTCTCTTTTTTGCCAACTTCTACAAGTTGTTTGGTGGCTACACTGGGAGCTCAAATACTGATGTTCACAACTGCATATAAAATTGGTGTCTCATATTTTGAAGCCCATACAAAGGTAATTCAAGCTTTCATCCAGATTCTACAGTAACTTATATGCCATACGGCGGCCATTTTAATAGTCTGGTTGTCGAGTAATGGCCCATCAAAGATTGGCTTGTTTAAGCTGTGTTTTCAGCATTTTTGCTCTGACTGTCATATGCAAGGTGCTAGCAATTGACTCTTCTGAAGCATCTTATGTTATTCTGAGTGCCAAATAACATAGGAAAATAGAAACATGGGTCTTTTGTATTCTAGATGTGGGGTAAATGGACATAGGACATACATGTTGACTGTGTGCGAAGATTAAAGAAAGACATAACTCCACTTCTTCCCGCCGCAATAAAAATCGAGCGTTTGCTGAGAACTGCATAAAGAAGAAGCTATTGAGCTTTGGTGCAGTGACAAGAGCTGTTAATTTTTGCTTTTTGAGTCTATTGATGTAAGGATCACGACAGTTTTGCTGCTAAAGTCTTGAGCAAATGGACGAAAATGTTTATGGAGGTTTTCATCCATATCTTATCGCTTTCATAGCATCATTGGCGAGCAAATATATTCAACAAAAACTAGAGTCTTTGACGCTCATTTCAAGTATCTAAGCTTGTCAATATTTCTATTTCTCGTTGTATAGCGTCAAAAGAAAGATCCAAAGTTGTTAAAATGAGCTTTTTTCATGAGTAGTGCCCTTTGGTCGAAAGGCATAGTGTGGTCATTTTTCGCAAGTCAATTTTTTTTGTTCAAATCAGCTCCCAAGGCATCATGTATGATGATAAACACTGTTTGTATGCACCTAAAGTACTTATGCGTGTATAGACAGGCTTTGAAGTAGCTTCGTGTGCGCATTTTTGGCTAGAGAAGCTACATTAGTCATAAGAGGTATGCTTTTATTTGCATAATTCAATGAAAGCAACGGCAACTAGTATCTAAAATGAATAACTCGTGATATATAACTTATGGAAAACACAATAAACAACAACATAATGCTGTCAATTGCTAAAGTAATCAGTATTGATAAGCTCTCTTTAAATCCTGATCAACAAGTCGTTCTGCACGGTGTATGTTTATGAAGAACAAGAGTAATAGTCATTGCACTCATGCCTAATCGATTTATTTAATAAAGAACGTCTTGTTCACTGATCAGATCGGCGTGTCATGTTATATTTAATAACAGCGTCTTCGATCTTTCTAAAGAACTCCTCTCTACTATGTTTGTCGGAAATAATCAAGAAAGGCTCCCAACTCATGTTTCGCAAGTAGATAGCTATACCAGTAGGTTCGCGCTTGATTGTCTGGATTTCCGTAAAAGGTTCTTGCCATTCCACTGTCAGTTTTCGAGTTCGGATAAGCATCAGTCTGTTTGATGTGAGCATGGCAACACGTTCATCATTTTGTACGTGACAGTGAGCAATATAAGCATCGTTGATGTATTTGCCACCATCAACATCCTTTAGCCAGTGCTGGCCAATAGCTTCGCGTAAAGAATAAGGTTTTAATAAGCCATCGGGTCCAATGTAACGAGGATAGCGCACACGTTCAATCATGTTAGTATCGGCAGGCGTAGCTGTATTACGGATTCCTTCAGTGACATTACTGGTAAAATCAAACACGCCTACAGCAGGTTTGGTCACGACTCTATCACAAAGATTAATAAGGCAAAAAAAAAAAAATCTAATGTTGCTCTTACCCAACAAGGCCCTTTCCAAAGCCCTTGATAAATCCTCCAACGCCATCCTTGGTGGCTCCTTCCATAGGGCGAGTCTAAAAGTAAGAAAAAAAATATAGTGAGTCAATATGATAGGTAGTATGTGAAATACTTACAACTAAACCAGAGAAACCACTTGCAACGCTATTAGCAAAAGACGTAGCACCTTGAGCAACACCAACCAAAGCATGTTTAGGTCTATTTCTAGCCATGTTCATTCGTCTACGATCTTGATATTCTCTATCCATTGTGGCTGCAGATAAACCTTTACCAATACTTCCAGTGAATTTCGTAAAACTATCAGAGACACCAAAGACACTCTTTTTAACAAATCCACTAAAACCCTAAGTAAAGCATATTAGATCATGTTGTATAGTTCAGCACTTTACCTTGGCAATACCAATGCCCAAATCTTGAGGACGATCACTCATAATCAAACCTTGCCATGGTTCATAGAACAACTCGGCAACACCTGAACTCAAGTTGTTAAACAAACCAACAGGATTACCCAAGAAGTCAGCCGAACCAAGGATACGATGCACTTGGTATATAAATTGATCACTGTAATGTATTGTGATACGATTAGCCAAATCAGGCCCACTTGCCATGATATTTTCAATGGCAAGTGCATTGAATTTCAGAGGTGCTTGATTGATGTTGCCAATAGCCATGGTCATTGCATTCACAATATACATTAAAGGATTATTCGATTGTTGGGGTCTTATGGAATTATCGTCTTGATCAGAGCGCAAAAAGGATAGGTTGAATCGAATGGGTTGGATACTGAATACTTCGAAATAAATTTGAGCAATATTGTCTTGTGCTTTCACATCTGGAATGTCTGTTGTGTATTCCCACACTCTGGCATCATGGCTGGATTCTTCAGCAGGAGCATCACTGTTCAAATGAGCAAATTCCATGATAGCATATATAAACGATTCATCCACCTCGATGCTCATTTCTTGCATCAAAATAGAAAAGTATTTAAAGTACACAACACCATGAGAGTCGTCCTTAACACGATCAAGAGCCATTTGCACAGTAGGCAAGATCTTTTTGTCTTTACGATTACGGTCTCCATTGTCTGTCAAGTTGGTAGGATATAAGAGAATAGGGAATATAGAGCCATACATTTGGTTATCGATTTGAACCCAGTCAATGTTCCAACGCAAAGAATGATACATAGTCGAATCTGTTAGTTTCAAATCAATGCCCTTAAATGTAACATAGGCTACTTCTTGTAACCGTCTGTCGATAAGTGAAACGCCCATTTCTTTGATTTGTATTTGGAAGACTGCGTTCACTGTCATGTCCATATCGGCTGCCTCAAATCCTTCTTTACTTGCAGAATCAACAGAAGACAAAGATGCTGAAGAATCAACGCGAGCAAGAGGACCAGATACAGGCTTAAATAGACTTTCGCTTTGACTGAATGGTTTCAATTCAAGCACACGATGTGAGCCACGAATCTTGACATCAATAGAAGTGATTACAGGCTTGCCTTCACGTGTAGTATGACGGAAGGGTAGCATGGTACCAATTTCTTGTAGATTAATACTGCGTTCACGACCATTGATCGTAAGAATAATCTTTTTATCTTTGTAAGCAGGCAAGTCCCAAGAGTAAGGAACATGTTGATGAGCAGGCAGACGATAGCGTTTGATCCGAGGATTTCTCACTGGAACAGAACTATAATCGTCTCTTAGAACTACAGGATCTTCTTGATGGAAAGTCATGTCTTCATCTGTCTTGTTGACCAAAAGATAAGGCCAGTTATCGTCTGCTTCTTTGGTGAGCACAATAAAGATAGTTGCATCTTGAATGACAGTGGAAACACGAATCAATGTGTCTTGTTTGCCATAATCATTGGCCAGTCGAATATGGATATCACCAATATCTTGAATGTTGAATGGTGCAGACCATGAATTACTGTATCCCTCAAGTTTGATCGTCAATTGCTTCTCGTTCTGTACACGAATGTTATAGAGAGGAATGCGTTCTTTGGCTTCTAGAATGTAATCATTTTTTGTTTCTGGGATGCGATAACGAATGTTCTCTTCTAATTGATTGCTCAACACAAAACGAGGCGTGATTGTAATTGTCTTTGTCAGCTTTAATTTGCCTTGTCCTTCTTGTACTGTGATGCCCACATGGATTTCTTCAGAGCGACCTTGGTTGGGAAGAGCAACGTCATACACACTACCGATAGCTTCAAAACTTAGCGGTTGACTCCAGTCCGATTTGTCTACTTGTATCAAGGTTCTGTTGCGATTATCAGCATGAGGATAAGAGTACATGAAGGGCTCAGGTTTGGGTCCTGGCCTACACATAGTAACAGTTTCACCTGAAGAATACAAGGCATCAGACCATGCAGGCTTCTCTTTGAAGCTAATAGGCAAACCAGTCTTGTTGATGATAATGTAAGGACTAAAGATGCTATATTTCTTGGCTCCTCCAGAATCAGGGATATCTAAAATATCAATACCGATATGGAGTTTTGTCTTGTCCTTCTTATTGATCAACTCAAAATTACGATCAATATCCAGGTCATCTGTGCGCTTTGTGCTGATAATAGCATATTCACTGCGATTGTAGTCTGTATCTGGCATTTCAATATTCAAAAGCACCAAATGACCATTTTCAATGACATGAATAGGTGTAATTCCACCTTTGCGTAAATAGGAGCTAAAATCTTGACCTGACGTCTTGTCCACAACACGAAAGTTGAAGTCAAATGGAAGCAGGTTTTCAATTTCAATTGGTGCACTAAGACGAATAGCCATAGCAGGATATTGACCAAACAAGATACTCTTCTTATCCAAGCGTGCATGCATCTGGAAGACAAAAGGTGGCATGTTACCATTACTGTCTCCAGAAAGACAGCTGATCGTTGTAGGTGGTTTCTTATTCGGTGTAGCAAAGTCTTTCCAATGGAAAGCAGATTGTGCCCATTGGTAGCCAAAACCAGCGTCAGGTCGAACACAGAATCGGTTCGTATACGCTTTTTCAATAGGAATAGGATAATCTTCACCAGGTGCGATCTTTTGAATAGGGCCGTCCATTTTACCTTGAGGATCAACAGAAGCTAAGTCTATAGATAAAAGTGTCTTGTTCTCAATCACAAGGGCTGAACGAATAGTAACAATCTTGATATTGTCAACTAACTTGACATCAAACACGATGCGGTGCAAGACATTCTTTATCATCGGTCGAAGAGGATGCATGTGTTCTCCTTCAGTATCAAGCTTAATGTTTCTTAGACTTTCCCACATGGCGCCGTCTACTTGACCGTCAATCTGCACATTAAGGTTATTGCTTTGATATGAAGTAGTTTCACGACGCTTCTTCCAGTCTTCAAACCACCAAGGCAAATTATCGCCATTTTTGATTTCTTTGATGACGGGGCCTTCTTTAGAGTCTGTCGTGTTCCAGACCATGATGTTGTACCCTGTTCTGTTTCTTAATTCATAAGGTGCAACTGTGCCTCTTTCACCGCTGTAAATAGTCTACAAAATTTGAGTTAGATAACTAAATGGCTGTATCGCCTTACATTTTTCTGCTTGTCAAGTAGGTGTACAGTTGCCATAGCACTCTCTAAAAAGGTATGTGTCACATTCATATTAAGAATCGAGTTGGAGATCAACTTGACCGTCAAAGGTTCGTTCTTGTTGGTTAGATTACGAGCTAATTCAAGCCTAAAGTTCCAAGGCTCAAGCAAAGGCTCCCAATGCGAATTCTTGATATTAAAATAATTGATATAGGTAGAGAACTCTACAGTTGCAGAAAGGTTCTTGGACCAATTGGCTACTTCTACATTAAATGGCTTAAGGTTCATATCAATCATGGGTGTCTCATGCAACTCTTCAATCAAAATGATCTGTGCACCTTGGAATGAAATACGCAAGGATTCTTGAGCTAATACAAGGTCATTCAAGTCCAATTCTTTTGCTGGAGTTAATAAGCCTTGAGCACTAGACATAGCCATTGAGCTTTTATTGCCTTGTTGTTGCATACTGGCGTTGTAGAGTTCATAGGCCTTGTTGAAGATGTCAGTCACAAGCATAGCATCTCTGTATGAAAGACGAAGAACAAGTGGATCAATGTTCATTACAAGGTCAGTGAGCAAGCCACCTTGTTCGTTCTTGGGGTTACTGTTCATGGATAAATTGACATCAAAAGGCTGAATGAAACGTAATGTTGACTTTTTGCGCATATCCATTCGACATAAGAACATACCCATCTGTTTGACTACGAGAGCAGTCTTTGTTTGTTGAGTAATCATGAGTTCTTTCGTCGAGAGTACGACAGCTTCTGAATTGGCTTGGTCTGGGTTGGCCAGCAAGATGAATTCAGCATTGACAATATTCAATAGATAGGACAAGTCCAAGCCTTGTTGCTGTTGTTGCTGTTGATGTTGATGTTGTTGATGTTGTTCTGGCTGTGTACCTGAATCACGGCGTTGTTGTTCACCCGAGAGCTCTGACACCTTGTCATTGAAAGGCAACAAGAAGAAATCACGTAACAAAAAGGCATGGTCAAGTGAAAGAATGATCTTGGGATCCTTGACTGTCATGACGACAATGCCACTTCGAACAGGATCAGGTGCTTTAAGGTCCAATTGAAGTTCAAACTGGTGTCCGTCTTCAATGACCGGTACAATGTGTTTGAACTGACTCTTGATGCCTGATCTCGTATCATCTACGGTCAAAGAATGCACAACAAGGTTAACGTCAATTGAATCGTCTTTAAACATATGGAGCTTCATGTCAGTATTGTTGAGCGCAATACGGGCTAGACTCGTTGGTTCTTGAATCAGTTTAGGTTCTTTGTTGTGATCCATGTATATTTCGAGGCCAATAGTCTTGACAGCCATTGCCATTTGAATACGAGGCAGTGCGTTGTTCTTTTCTTCTTCTGACACAATCGCTTTCTTTTTTTCTTGACTTGATACTGTTGTGATTGAAGACTTGCGACTATCGTCTTCTACCACAGGTTCGTTGCTGCTTGTAAACACACGAGAGAACATGTTGATGGCTTCCATTAAAAACACGTATTGTCGTTCAGTGAGTCGCATGGTGACATTGGAGATATTCCCAAGTATGTCAATATCTGATCTTGACTTGCTTGTTTCTTGAGGAATCTTTACGTCAAATGTCAGATCAATATCATCCACCATAGGTAATGTCTGAAGTTGCTTATCGAAATAAAACTTGGAAGTCAAGTTCATGGCTCTCAAACCAGCTTTGATTGTGTTGATACAACCATCTGATTCATCCACAAATGAATTTGAAGCCCAAATCTCGCCTAAATGAGCTACGACAACATCAGAAGGATGTTGATGTAATTCAGGAAAAAACACAACAGGTGTTTTGACTACCAGATCAAAATGCATCTTGGTTGCAGCTTCACTCAATTGTTGAGCAGACTCAAGAGCAGCTTGTCGTGCGCGATCATAGGCTGTCTTTAGTTCAGCAAACTTGCTGAGGTAATCAAGGAATTGATGGACAGGTTGTTCCAAGAAATTAAATTGAGCAGACCCCATACGGACATACAAAGCATGGTCATAGCCTGGGTAGCCTTCACGGCCATCATTGACAAAGGAATTGTAGCGAAGATCAAACAGCTCTTCGCCTTGGATGGTCAGTAATTGGTTGTTGCTATTGTCTGTCAAAGTGAAATTGGCAAATTTGGCAGCTACATTGACTTGACCCTCTGTCAAGAGAGTAGACATGTCACCCAAGGATAATTCACCGGTAGCCAAACGCGTGCCATCATTGTTGAGTACAAAGTTGACGCTATCTAGTAAGAGACGAACATAGATGTTGCTGTCTTCTTTCTTTTGACTAGGATTCAGTTGTGCCTTTGGGACATGGGTGGATGATTGTCGCTGAATGTGTTCGCTTGGTCTTGTTGGCTTGATGGGTCTTGCTGCTTCATCATCCACAAAGGTATGTTGTATAAAGTGATGTAGAGTTAAGACTGAACTCTGAGTGACGATAAAGTTCAATGTAGACAAGGTGACTTGTACTGTTTGATGAATTCCTTTATACTTGGTAAAGTATTCAGGGCTTGATTGATCGCAACGCACATATTCAACATTGACCAAGTTTTTGGTACCTTCACGGCCAGTTTGGCCCAAGACGACTTGTTGATCTGATGTCACAAGATACTTGAATGCATTGCCATGTTGCATACAGTCCTTGACATCCAATGACTCTAACGAGAGACTGACGGTCATGTCCATGGGTCGCATACTGTATCCTAAAATCAAGTTCTGTAGATCCACTTGGCACAACAAGGTTTCTTCAGACACATTTGACTGTCTAGCTTCAAGGACATTTGCAAGCACACGATCCACCTTAAAATCAAGTTGAAATACACGTTCTTCCATATTGATAGCATCCTTATCTCTCTTCTTTACAGAATGGGTTACTTCGGTGGCTTCGGTTGTTTCTGTCTCGCCTGCAGAGGAGGAAGTGTCTGTTTCATCATTGAAAAAGATATCATCCTGCGTCTTATTCCGCAAGGGCGTATTCATCAAATTAAACCATTTCTGGTCTACTTGGTTGTTTTTGGTCATTTGCACATATGCTTCATCCAACATGATCTCTTCACGATTACTTCCTAGCAGACCTGAGGCTTCAATCAAGCGAGGAAGCTGCATGATAGCACGGTACTTTGTGTCTGAAAAGTTGACTTTAAGTAAAGGTAAATGACCTGATACTTTGATCCGAGGCATTTCCACTGACTTTCGAATAATACACAGTTCAGCCAAGAATGTCATATCAATACGATCCACCAAGTGCAAATAGTTGAATTCTTCACGAGGCGTACGTACTTGTACTAAACAAGTCTCTATTGAATCACCCACTAATATCTTGGTCTGTGTCAGTTTGACAGTGAATTTATCGTACATGAGTTTGCGCAACTGAATGTTGTCTTCTACTGTCATGTCAGAGGCAGATTTAGATTTGATTAAGGCTAATGCTTCAGGGGGAGCTAATTGACTTTCGACATGAATATGGCCTGCATCAATCACAATACCACGCGAGTGAATAGATGAGCAGTCTTCAGGCACAATAATAACAGGTGCATCCATATCAATGTGCAAGTCAAAAGTCGTGTGTTGATCCAGTGCAAACTCAAGACTGGCTCTTGTCTGGTTCTTGATGTCCTCCAGCGTATCTCCAGCTACTTCAATCAGTGCATTGATACTGTCTGCACTAGTTTCAGGTGGTGTAAAGAACTGAATTATTTCATGAATCACAATTGGATTGTAGACAATATCGATATTACGCATGAACAAGGCAGCAGCATTGTCTGCCCTTTGATCTAATGGCTTGTGTTCAAATTCGATAGTGAAGAATGGATCGTTTTGTTGAATCAAATGAGTGGCTGCAGAGGACTTTCTCCTTTTCTTTTCATCTGTATTCTCGTCCTTCTTTTCTTTAGCACCCATGAGTTTATGGTAGGGAGAATCAACATGCAGACCATCATAGAGGCACAAATCACCTAAAGCAGCAGAAGCTGTGAAGGATTCAGTGTACTGAATCATGCCCAACGAGACATTGTCGAATACAAGTGATATCAAGTCAAGTGGATCATCATGAGGGTTTTTACGGACAGTAAATGAACCCTTGTTAAGTGAGGTATTCAATGAAAGCAACATTGTCTACAAGAAGATAAGTTACTTTTTTTTTTCTTTGTGTCTCATTGACTTACATCTTTGGGTAAATCAACAGAAGCAGCAATAGCAGCCTTATCAGCATCATAATCAATCACATCATAAAACTCAAGTTTTTGCTCTTCTGTAATAACAAGATCATCCTCTTCAGAGCCACCCTATCAACACTTATTAGGCATACCATTTAGCCTAATTGGTACTTACTTGACTGGTGTTGGCTGTAGACTGTGCCCCATACCACCAGCTACTAATTCCCCAACCTTGCTTTGATTTATTCGCTGCAGCTTCTTCTTTTCTCTTTTTCTCTATAGCAGCTATTGGGATTATATCAATAATAGGGTCACAGACAGAGGTCTTACCTAAACGGGCTTTTTCAGTACGAAGTTTAGGCTTGGCTAGACTTCGATAGAATCTAAGGTCCTCATAGCTTAATTCTCGCTCCAAATGTTCCAACGTCTCAAGCTGTTCTGGTGTTGCACGATCCAGTTTATGCTGAACATAACATTGGACATAGTTCTTACGATCTTCACTTCTTTTCTTGATTCGCTTCCAAGTCCAACGTTCATTGCGCTCATGAATCTCTGACAAGACAGCTTGTCCCGCAAACCGAAAGTAGTCCAAAGGATGTGTTTTGGGAGTTACTTCAACAGGAGGATGCAAGTGTTTGTATTTTTGCTTTTTTAGATAAGAGTGGAACAGATCAATCATAAGAACAGTATCTCGGTACTGTTCATTGTCCACAGTGAATGAGAGCTCATCAAACAAAAGTGAGGCATCAATTTTGGGTGTAAGGCCACCAAAGTTCTTATGGAGTTTAACACGGCCTGTTCCAGAAACAGGCTTCAAGATGTACTGATGCTCTACAGGGACATGGTGCTTTGTGGCAATCTATCAACAACATAAGTGTCTGTTTTGTCTATCTAACCCTCGTCTTACCAGATCTTTAAAGGAAGTATGATCCTGATGGTCAGCCAATGTAGGTGCATTGGTGTCCCAATAAACAGAGAGGGATTCTAATGTGGCAAGCTAAAATAGCATAAGCAAAGAGTTAGACAAGAGTGCTTACTTTATGAATCGTGTTGACTGTCTCACTAATAGTGTTGGCAATCCAGTTTTCATCTGTCGTAATAGCAGACAGTTCACTCAAGGTGATACCTGCAGCAAAACGATGATCTGTCGAGATATTATCCTCATATCGTACATGGATATTTGTGATGGAGAATTGAAGGTTATTCAGTATTTTGGTCAATAGTTGATTGGCAAATGTGTCATTTTTTGCATCTTCTGCTGCATCGTGATGATCGCTCACTAATTCCGCGTTTTCGAGTTTGCGCATCTTTCCTTCGTGTTCTCTTTGCGCTATTTCCTCAGCAGTCATCTAACAAGAAGTTAAGAAGAGCATAGGCTTACTTTATGCTTACCGAAGATTCGTTTCTTGGAACAGCCAAGACATACACATCTTTAATGTGGACCACAACAGGCTTTCCTCGCAAATTGTTCCAAGGGATCGTCAATGTCAATTCGCCCAAGTAACCTTAGTACAACAGTGAGTCAAGTATGATTTATAGTCCAATACGACTTACCTTCCAAGACATCGACTGGTAAGTTGAATTTATCCAAAGCTTCACGTTTAAGCTTCAGGTCACGGAGAGTCACCTCACCTATTTATTATATAAGAGGGGTTTTGTTGTTTTCGTGTTTACCTGACCAAATGCCCACTTTAAGTTGACTATAATTTAGATTCGAGACATAAGCGCCTAATACTCTATTCAATAGAGTAGAGACGACAGACTCTAACATGATATAACTAAAAAAAAAAAAAGAAAAGAAAGGAAGAAAAAAAAAAGGCGATGTTTATGCAAAAATGACGTACTGTGCTAATGGTTCAAGTATTTATGCGGTTGTTTAAACCTTGGCCTGGCCAATGATATGTTACTTTATTCTAAAAGTAGTTATCTAAAGTGGATTGTTTGGTTGTCGAGTTACTTGCATAAGCATGCAATGCATTCTCAAATTGAAAAGGTGTGATGCCTTTACGTGTATCTACTCGTACGAAATGAACACCGAGTTTTGTTACTTCTCTGTTTCTATGTTCATCATCAAAGAAGAGCATCTCATCACAACGAATGCCTGATTTCTTGGATAATGACTGGAAATGCTTGATTTTACTGCCTGGATAAATCTCAAAATAATTGATAATTTCTTTCAATGTAGAATCCAGTTCAGGGACCCTTAATAAGCCAAGAGCTTCTCTAGCCCTGTTATTATGTCAGCTTAAAACATACCAAATCATCACATACCAATCAGGCGTACTTGTTCTAGAAGCAATACCAATCTTGATATCAGGAAAAGACTTGATGATAGAAATGATGGTTGCTGTATGTGGAAAGAAGCCTAGTGTTTCTCCTCGGCTAAGTAACATGTCAATACATATGGCCAGGATGCTTTTTATACTTACTGGTTTGTCACAGTATTGGAACTTTCATCATAAGTATAAGGGGGACCTAAACAGTTTATTGTTATGTGCTTTCAAGTCATTGGCTCATCTTACCACAAGTGCAGTCGATCCTAGATGCAACATGATCAGTAAAGATCTTTTTGAATTTGTCAGTTACCATTCAGGCCATAAAGTATAGTCCAAATCAAAGACAATCATCTTTGGTAAAATATCAGGCACTTTTTTTAATTCTTTTTCTTTCGTCATAAAGTGATAAATGAGATACCTAAAGACGTTAATGCGACTGCGGTACTAAACAGAAAAAAAAAAAACTTTTAAAAGCCCTATTGGATGTGACATAAACCTTGATTTATTATGCATATATCATGTATGCTTGCTTATATATATATCTGTATGTGTGTGTGTGTGCGCTTTTTCTCTTTGTTTATACCTTAATTAAGATGGATTCGGCTTTAAAAGCATTATATGGTATACAAGATACAAGAGAGAACATAGGCCTAATATTCAATAGATTCTACAGCCATTGAAGCAGGAAGCTTATATATTGTAGGAAGAAGAGACGTTGCAGAAGAAGAAGAAACGACATTTGAATTCAGAGATATGACACATCCTATCCGTGTTCCTGGCTTAGAAGACCAAGCTGTGACTGAAGTCTCAGCAGGGCCCTTTCATACCATTGCCTTGACTCGAGAAGGAATGGCAAGTACAAAACCCTATGTTTACCAGACTAACCAAATACTAGATGTATAGCTGGGGAGATTCTCAGTATGGTGCTTTAGGAAGAGAAGGAAATCCACATGTTCCTCAGCTAGTATACCATCCATCTATCAGATACATTCGATTTATAAAAGTAGCTTGTGGTAGTTCATTTTCAATGGCTCTTTCTTCTAGAGGTCTTTTGTACACTTGGGGTACATTTATGGTAAATCAGACTATCTTCATTTATTACACTAAGTCGGACACTAGAGCCAAGAAGGCATTTATGGTTATTTACCCAATGTAAAAATCCAAACTTATCCTCGTATTGTCAACAAAGTGAGCATGATACGATTTATCAATATTGCAGCAGGCGCTGCTCATTGTCTTGCTCTGGATGATCAAGGAGGTGTTTATTCTTGGGGATGTGGTGAAAATGAACAATTAGGTGTACCGATGACTCGCCACCAAGCAGGCAAACTGGACTTGTTTCCTTTAAAAGTTGCATTGAACTCAATTGTGTCCATTGCCTGTGGCCAGTTTCATTCCTTGGCCATCAACAGACGTGGTCAAGTCTTTGCTTGGGGCGTCAACAAATTCCAGCAGTGTGGCATGATGGAAAAGCCTGAAGAAAGCCATGATGAACCAGGTCCTGAATTGGTTCCTGTGCCTCAATTGATTCCTAAATTTCGCAAGAGTTATGCACCTCTTGCTCTTGGCACTGTTGGTAGTTTGAAGAGCAAGGCTTCTGAAGCTCAGCGCATGATATCGACCATGACTTCTAAAGACGGAAGATTTAAAGAAGAAGAAATTGGTACTCGTCTTAATATCACTGAAGATGATCCAATGGAACAAAAACTCTTACACCATGACCATAGTGGAGATAGCCTTTTTGATGCAAGACCAATCAATGTGGCTGCTGGAGCAGAGTTTTCGATTGTTCAGACAGACAATCATTCTTTGATTGCGTTTGGTCGTAATGATCATGGTCAACTTGGCATTCTTTTTGACAAAGATCATCCTTGCCCAGGAGCCATCAAGTCAAAAAAGACAGGTCAATTTGAAGCGATTGGTTATCCGCATAAAAACCCTTGGTCTCCTCCTGAAGGAGTGAAAAAAGTAGCCAGTGGATTTGATCATGCAGTGGTGATTAGTACTGAAGGTCGTGCTTGGGGATATGGAGCTACTGAACATCATCAGTTAGGACTCTATACTACAAAAGATGCTTTTAAAGCTACTCTTATTGAATCCATTTTGCAAAGAGGAAGAGTGCTTAATGCAGCAGGCAATGATACAGCTACTTATTTTGTTGTTGTATAATAATAATAAAAAAAAATAGTCCTTTATTATGTATTTAGGCATCTGTAGATGTATTAAAGTAACGAGCACGGTAATCATCACTAAAGTAAATAAAATGTAAGCATATACATCCATGTTTATCCTTATCATTACCTGCAAGTCAAAATACCATTATCTACAGGTGATGCAGCTACACATCGCACTAAATTATTATGACCAGGCACTCGCTTGGCCAAAGTGCCTGTCTGTGTATCATAAACAACAACATCTGTTGATGCTTCATCTCCAATCACAATAAAGCCTTCAGTATAAGTAAAACTAGGCTGTAACATTTGTGTGCGCTGTTCATGTCCTTTGTATTCCATCAACACATTGCCACTTGTTACTTCCCATAATCGAATGGTTGAATCTAAACCAGCTGTCAAGAGGTACTTTTCATTCGCTGTGAATCTCACACTGGAGACAGCAGTTCCACCATGAGCACCCTCTAATGTTCGAATGCACTGAGAAGAAGTACTGTCCCAAATACGCACTGTGCCATCAAACGAAGAAGTTGCGAAGATCTTGCCCGTGTTGGAATATCGAATTTGCGAAACAGATCCTCGGTGAACATCAGCACTACTGGAATTTGTATAGCATTGAAGTGTCTTTACATCATAAATACGAACAGCTGCATCTTTTGTACCAGCCAACAAGAAATCGCCTGAAGGATGGAAACAGATTGAATTGACAGGTTGAGCATCCTACACCCAACAAAAAGAGATTGAGTGATGTCTATCAAACATTTTTCAGTACCTGTAAATATCGAAAGGCTCTCTTGACGCCTGATTTTGATAGATCAAACAACTTTATGCTTTGGTCGTTTGAACAACTCGCAAGTACTAAGCCATTAGGATGAAAACTCAAATCATTGACTTGTTCTGTGTGATCGTATAGCGTTCGAATCACTGGTTTATCGCCTGCATCGCCAGATCTGTTCTTCATTTTGTTGACATCTAATAATTTGAGCGAGGAATCATGCGAGCCAGTGGCTGCAAATCGACCATCTGAACTGAATATGGCCGTACGACAAGGGCCTTTATGTTGCGTATAATAAAGTTGATTATAATCTGGTGCGGTTTTAGGCTCTAAATCATATCAATAAACACATTCTCGTCACATATATTGCTTACGAGCATTTTGCAGAGACTCAATATCAAAACCAGAAGAAGAAGGCATGCTGATATCCATATCTTGTCTAGGTGAATCATGATCAAACGTCTTGCCTGAATAATCGTCTTCAGAATCGTCCTCATCGTCTATAAGAAAGTGAGTTCTATGTGTTTATCTTATAAGCATTAATTACGCTTATATTTGGCAAACTGTATCATTTCTGATAGTTTTGAACTTGGTAGCATATCTGTTGAAGCACCTGTCGCGTCAGCCACACTTTGAGCAACTGCAGAATAGCCATATGCCACCAGTTGGCTAATACAATATATATAATTTAATAAGCCCGAGAGTGAGTATCACTTTACCTTATGATAAGTGAAAGTACTTCGTCTTCTGTCACTTTGTTCGTGTTCATATTTTAAAGCAATAAAAATTTCTTTTTTTTTTTGGCCTCTTGCTTTACACTTTGCTTTTTGAACTCAGTAAAATTGGTCAATTGTAAATTGTTGAAGGCTAATCAAAAGTAAGCCACTCATCCATAACCTCGATTAAAGAAGCCTACCTAAGAAAAGCAAACTGAGCCGATTTGACTTTTTTGTAAATGAAACGTTCCCCCTTTTTTTTCTTCTCCTCTGTAATATAATTATGGTCTTACAAGGTTCTATTTTCATCGTACTAGAAGCTTTTCATGACACTGGCCATTGCCATGCCGTCATTGTCTCTGCTGCCTTTAAATCACCGAGAACCCTTATTGGACATGATGTTTTGGTCAATTGAAAAAAAGAAAAACTCGGTCTCCTGCCTTTTCTTGCCATTTTGCATTTGTTTCTCTCTCTCTCTCTTTTTTTTATTTTTACTGAGCCAAGCTTCTAATATCTCTCTCTTTTTTTTGAACCAATTCCTATTCAATGGATGGTATATTTGATCGTCTTGGTAAAAAGAAGCATAAACCCTACGATGGGTCTATTCCACCTAGAAAGTCTCCACCGCAGAAACATCATTCTTCTGTCAGAAGAGCTCTCAGTATGAAGCCAAAAAGTAATATATAACATTTATGCTTTTCTTTGGTATGCAATGCTAATCCCTTTTATTTTTTTTAATTGGGGGTTACACAGTAAAGCATGGTCTGCGCCAACAATCTATCGTGCCCAACCGTTCGTCGTTTGAAGCAGGTTCTGCGGAACATCTATTTGCTCGAGAACAAACCTTACCTTCTGAAGACAATATCAATCTTTTGTTTGATCATATGCTCGTCAGTTAAAAAAAGACATCCTGTTTAATTTCATACATGTCTAACTTTATAATAGGAGAGAAGAGGTATTCATGACCCCAAAATTAAGTCAAATATGCAAAACTGGCGAGCGGAAAAGAAATGGCTCATGATTAATCAAGACCATCAAGCTGAATTATTGGCTTCTGGTGTTAAACAAGACAAATTACAACAAGCAGTTGCTGAGAAAGCAAACATAGACATGAGTCGATTACCCAACACAATGCATCATCCAGCTGCATCTCGGTCCTCAACCACGCGACAACTCTCATTTCACAGACCAGAAGGACCCAAACCAATTAAATCCATATCATCACCTGTAAATAACCAAAATCCTGCACTTCAAATCAACACAACTGTTTATAACACAAACAATATAACCCTTAGTTTAAGCTCATCAACATCGACCAAGTCTCCGACACTCAAACGTTCAAAAAGTATTACCATGTCGCCCATCAAAAGTAGTAACAGTAATAGCACCAGCAATAGACCTACAGACCATTTCTTTGATATGTCTGCTAATGACCAAAACTCACCCGAATTCTTTGTCAAAAAATTTCTGGATCCCAACTTACGATCAGTTACTACTAAAATAGCTGCTAGTCTTGAAGTTAGTTTAAGAACAAGATCCATGGAGTAAGTTTTTAGGTTTTTTTTATGTTGCTGATGTAATTTATGCCATTTTAGTTGGGTGATCAAGTTTATTCACTTGAAAGGACTTCATGTTCTATGTCATGCATTGGATTATTTAAATCATAACATTCAAGACAGAAGAGACGTAGCCTTGGAACTCGAAGTAGAAATCATCAAATGTATCAAGGCTATTGTCAACACAAAAGCAGGAGGAAAAGAAGTGATGGACCATCCAGAATACATTCATGCCGTTGTATTCTCAATCACTTGTCCTCAATGGCAAACAAGGAAAATGGTCTGCGAACTATTGGCCTTCTTATGTTACTTGGATGGCTATGAGCATGTTGTACGTGGATTTGAATTGATGAAGAAGTTTAGAAAGACATTGGGCATTTTTGACGCTTGGATTCAATTGCTTATACGAACACTGACGGTTGATAAATTCAGAGGCAATGAAGAGTTAGCAGAAAGTCATCTTGTGGAATACGCTGTAAGTGAGCATACGCGAGTGAGCCTTGGTCTGACATCGTCTTTGACACTATAGCTTTCCAACATGATTCTCATTAACGCATTAACCAGTATACCATCCAACATCAATTACCGTATCTATTTGAGAAACCAGTTTATTGCTGCAGGTTTACAAACACACCTGCTGCCTAAACTTGAAGCACTCGATTACAACTTACTGAATATCCAAACTGAATCTTACAAAGATGCTGCAGACACAGACATGGAAGATGCCTTTGGAGATGAAATGGCTCAGTATTCAACAGAATATGCTCAACCTTCTCAATTGTTTGATAAACTAATTGAAAATGTATCAGATACTCCCAAAGGAACTGATTATTTTTTCTCTATCATGAAGTACTTGTTGTGGATTAAAGGTGATGCAGAAACAAAGCAAGTATCACACACACACACTCTCTCTCTTTTTTCCTCTTACTTACTGATAATCTAACCATGATGCGTATTAGATGTCAATATTTTCATATCATTGATACAATCATACAAAAGATTGTGACAGACAGAGCGCAACACAGCAACAAAGCTGATTTTACAGACATGTTTGGCATGCCTGTAGGTGCTGTTATTCAAAACTTTATGGATTTGAATCGATTGAGAGGCAAAGACATTGAAGCAAATGAACTGAGAGAACAATACGAAAAGCTCATAGCAGAAAAAGACCAACTCGAAAGTGAAGTACAAAAACTTCGCATTATACCCAGTCAGATGGAAAATGAAGCTCAAAAGCAACGTATTATAGAGCTTAAAAATGAAAACAGTTCATTACGACAAGTACTCAAGACATCAAAGGAGACAATCACATCACTTCAGGAACGATTAGCTGTTTATGAAAACGAAGAAAAGAGAAGGTTGAGTAGTGATAGTGGTCGTGCTGCATTGGAGTCCATGCGATTTAACAAGAAGAAAAGAGAGAGACTTTCTTTAGATGAAAAGGTATATTCATCAATATAGGATTTGAGCTAACTTGATCTATCATTCAATAGCGCACAACTTGGTTTTCAGACAACACAGTACAGAATAACACTTCCGCCACTTCACATGGTTTCTCATTTGGTGATCTCTTGTTTCCTTTCTTTGGTAGAAGTCGACTCAAAAAGAAAAGACCTATCAGTGATTCGCTCTCAAGAACGGAAGGTAAAGCACACAGATAGTATTTTTTTTTGAAACTGATTCATTATAGATCAACATCTTTCTTTGATCAATCAGGACTCTGGCATTTCTTCATCAAATGAAAACATGGAAGGTAATCATTCTTTAGGCAAAAATGTCTCTCGGAGTAACGAAATCGTTTCTTCATCGGTTCCTACTGCTTCTCCACCAGCTCCCCCTCCTCTTCCTCCGCCACCACCTCCGCCACCACCACCTCCTCCACCTGCAGCTCCACCTGCTCCACCCATGCCTGGAGCTGGTTCTTCAATACCACTTCCACCACCCCCTCCTCCTCCACTTCCAGCAGGTAAAAATGTGCAAAAATATACTATGACCTTACTGAACCTTATTATCTAGGCACTTCCTCTTCTTCTTCGATCCCCAGTGCCTCTTCACCACCTCAGCAACTTCCTTCAGCTTCTTCTCTTGTTTCTTTCTCTACACCTATTATTTCCACTCGTAAGGAACTGCATCATTATCCACAAGTGAAGCTCAAAAATCTACAATGGCAAAAACTGGATGCCAAACTGACAGAACAGACCATTTGGGACATGAAAGAGAACGAACACGATACCATGGAACAGTTACTGAACGAAAAGGGTGCTTTTGAGAAGCTAGAGACCATGTTTCCTGCCAAGGTGAATACCTTTTTAGAAAAGAAACAACTCAAAGTCGTCGATGCTAAAAAGAACGACACGGTTGTACGATTCTTGACCAAAGAGAAAAACAAGAATATAAGTAAGTTATATTTTATGTGCCAATTTGTTGTTGTTGACTTTTGCTTTATAGATATTGCTATTTTGCCTAAAATCAAGCATTTTGGTTCCTATAAACAAGTTGCTCAACATATCATGATGGTGGACGACAAATTGTGCACTGAAATATTTTTGATCAATCTCATTACTTACTTGCCTACACGGGATGATGATATGGTGTTAATGCAAAAGTATGTGGATGGACCTGAAGAAGAATGCCAAAAGTTAGATCTACCTGAGCAATTCATTGTCGAGGTAACTTATTATTTTATGAGCATTGAAAGCTAACATGGCATGATATAGATGATGCGAATGTACAGGTGTGAAAGCAGACTCAAATATATGCTTTTTAGGGTTCAGTTTTGGGATAAATTCGAACAACTCAGAAAGAGTCTGTCTGTTGTATTGTCAGCGTCTGATTCTTTGCGCCATTCTAGAGCCTTCAAAGACTTGCTGTTAGTTATTTTGTTACTCGGTAACTATATGAATGCATCCAGTGTTCAAGGCGGTGCATTTGGTATGAAGATTGGCAGTATCAATAAGGTAAATTGTTCTTTATACAAGATATATACTTACATTGTATAGCTTATGGATACGAAAGCCTCAGAAGATTCAAAACTTACCTTGCTACATGTTCTTATTGGTTTTGTAAGAAGAGAAATGCCTTCTACTTTACATTTTATAGACGATCTGAAAGATATTTCTGAGGCTACAAGAGGTGAGAAAAAAAAAACATGGATGCGAATACTTATGTTGTCTACGTGCAGTCATGGCCAGTATTACAGACATTATTCAACAATATACAGACTTGCGCCAAGGACTGAAACAGTTGAATATTGAACTAGACAGATTCTGGAGACCAAAAACAGATGATATCAAGGAAGAAGGCGAAGAGAACAACGATGGAGAAAAAGATCGATTTTTGTCCGTGATGGAAGAATATCAATCCTCAGCCGTGGGCCGCTTTGAAGAATTAGAAGCACTCTATGTCAACGTCGATGTCAAATGGAAAGAAGTCATGACATTTTATGGAGATAATCCACGTACGAAGCGCCCTGATGAATTTTTTGGTGTGATTGCTCAATTCCTACAAAATTGGAAAATTGCGGCAGCAGAAGAACTCAACTACACAAAACAAAAAGAACTTGAAGAGAAACGGTTGAGAGAAACGGAAGAGAAGAGACGAAAAGCGATGATGGCCAGTAAACGTAGTAGTGGAAGCGATACACTCTCTTCATTATCTGAAGACGACCATGAAGATCGACGTCTTATGGACGATTTGTTGGAAAAACTTCGTTCTGGTGAGACCGAGAAGAAACTAAGACAGCGCCGTGTTCGTCAACGTCTAAGAAGTTTAAGAAACGAAGAAACATTACAGAAATCAGAGAAGCGATCTTCTAACACTAAACCACTGCCGACTCGACTTGACCGGTCAGTAAGTATATCTTCCACAGCGTCCTCAGGACATATGCTGGTCATTTCTGCGGAAGATTTACTGAGAAGCCTACAACAAGAAGATGAATAGTATCTTAAATAAATCTGTTTTCTGCCACTGTTCTCTATTTACTGGCATTCAAAAATACAGCTGCATGAGTAACTTAATTTTCTGTGACCACTGGCTTGATTATGTGATTTAAATTAATGACACGTCTACATTTTTGTTTATTGCAATATGTTGACTCAAGAAAAAGACCATACTGGTAAACTCAGTGGTGGTATTGCCATCCAGTCTTCTGCACCAATCTATGCGCAACGTCAACACAAGGTAAACATTCTCTCTTTGATTTAAGGCTCACGAATGTGTTAGGTTCCTAGTCCATCTATAGCTGTCACTAAGGAACAGGCTTCTTTATACCATACACATGATGACCATCAACACGCAAATAATCTTCATCATTCGCACGATCACCATAATCACTCACATGACCAACATGAACACTCTCATGATTACTCTCATCACCATGCACATGCTCATGATCACCATGGAAATACTCATGATCACGATGAACATAGTCATGGTCACGATGAGCATAGTCATGATCACCATGGACATGCTCATGATCACCATGCACACTCGCATGATCACCATGGACACTCTCATTCTTTTGCACCAGTTTATACAAAGCCGTTGCCTTCTTGGATTGAAGTATTTTCTAACCTGTTGCCTATGCAAAAGACCTTGTTTACTTGGTTCCTACTCCATACTGGTATTGGCATATGGCTTTATTGTATGGGAACCAGTCGAGAAAGCCTATCCCTTGTGGGTTATGCTTATCTGATGCTGTTTGATGCATTGGGTGTCTTGAATTCGTTTGTATCAGGCATCTTGAGAACCAATTCAGAATTTGGTATCTCAAATACAAAGCGGCCTTTTGGGTAAGTACAAACAAGACATAGAAATACCTTTGCTTACAGTTTTATTTTAGGGCTCATCGATATGAGATTGTGTTTGCTTTAAGCACCACTATTTATCTTATGTTTGCTACCATGCATAACACAAAAGAGTCTTTAGAACACTTTTTGTTACAAGATCATCATAATGGAGAATTGCATGAAATAGAAGGGTAAATACACACTTTAATATATGTGTAATATATTGAGTATCATAGACACCATTTAAAAATGGGATTTGGCATGTTCTTTTTGATTGGTGCAGCTATTTCTGCAACTTGTATATCTAGTGTCACCTTGCGCAATCATGATAATTTTGTCCGCTGTAAGTAAGGCTGTTCCATATATTAAATAGCTAACATTTTACTATAGATTTGAGGAGAAGACCTACTCAAGTACATGGATTCTCTTATAACGTAGTCAATCGAGGCGCAAGATTAAGCCCTATTCATACCTTGTTATCCAATGTTTATTCTTCATCTATTGTGCTGTGTGGCTCTATTATCTTAATTGTCTATATGGTTGGTATGGCTACACCTATTGTTGACAAAATATTGGCATTGTCTGAATCTGTGGTTATGTTTTATTTGGGGTATCCAACAGCCAAAGCATTAGCCAAAGTCTTGTTGCAAACAACTCCCCATACAGTACAGAATGGTGTAGAGAACAGGCTTCGAGAGGTAAAAATACAATTGTACTTTTTCTTTTATTCATAACAACCATATAGATTCTACAAAACCCAAATATTCTTCATGTGGATCGTATTCACTTTTGGCAAACTACCTATGGAAAATGTGTTGGTACTATTCAAGTACAAATTCATCCTGAAGCAGACGAACAGGCTGTTCTTCAGTTTGTCTATCAAAAACTACAAGGACTCACAAGTAACCATGTTCAAACAGACGATGAAGACTATTATATGAACACACCTAGCAGTGAACTTACTGTCAGTATTGTAAAATAAAATAAAATAAAATAGGTGTGACACAAATATATTGCTCTTTTCTTTTTTTTTTTTTTCTTTATACCTGATACTATGTTTAAGATCAATATACCTCAATGGTTAAACTATCCTTTGACTTTTACAGGCATAACTGGTTTAACAGGATTTGTTCTATTATATCTGTGCCAGTGCAAACTGATCTATCCTGCTTCTTATCCCGAAGGATCACGTCAAGAAGTAATACACACACACATATATATAACCAAGTTTATTAATGGTGTTTAATAGGTAGCAGTGCCTTCTGATTTCGGGATGCAGTATACAGAAGAAAACTTGTTGACTAAAGATGGAGTCAAGTTGAAGAGTTATATTATTGTCCAAACCGATAAAGAACAAGCTAAAAGAGTACCTACTATCTTATACTTTCATGTAAGCCTCTCTTCTTTTGTGTATTTACTCAAAGCATGTATATAGGCAAACGCAGGAAATATGGTAAGACATTTCTGTTGCTAAATAACCTATACCAATATTGTTTAGGGACATCGTTTACCTATTGCCAAAGTATTGTATGACAGATTTAAATGTAATATTGCCATGCTATCTTACAGAGGCTATGGTAAAAGTGAAGGTAGTCCTAATGAAAAGGGATTGCGTATTGATGCTCAGGTATTGAAGACTAGGCATAAGGATACAGTATTTATTGTTTTGTAGACCATGTTGGATTTCGTAAGAGAACATCCCATCCTTAAAGATACCCCACTTGTAGCATATGGCCAATCTATTGGCGGTGCAGTAGCTATTGATCTTGTGTCTCGTAATGAAGATTCATTTTCTGGCTTAATGATTGAAAATACTTTTTTGAGTTTGGTAAGATTTATATATGGCTTGTGTGTATGACTAAACATCTTAATAGCCTAAACTAATCCCAAGTGTGATGCCATTCTTGAAGCATTTCACTTTTCTTTGTCATCAACAATGGCCTAGTGAAAAGAGTATTCAGCGTATTGTCAAGACGCCTATTTTGTTTTTGGCTGGTGCCAAAGATGAACTTGTGCCCCCTTCTCATATGTTGAAATTGAATGAACTAAGTGAATCAAGAGCAGAGAAAGTATGGGTTGCTTTTCCTTATGGTATGCATAATGATACATGTATGCAACCTGGTTATTTTACTGCTATTCGAGAATTTTTGGAGAAGCATATATTGAAACTCGAACAAGAGAAAGAGAAGAGTCCCCCTGTATTAGAAGAAAGTTATATTGATGGACAACTGGTGGATGAAAATAATGATACTTCGTATCAACTTGTCAGTGGTGTGACTGATGATGAAGGAATGACACACAGTTTCCAAGTTGAATCTGTTGAACTTGATGAAGAAGAAGAATAATAATAATAGTAATAGTAATAAAAACAAAACTTAATATTATGTATGCTGTACTTCTTGATCACTATCACTCCATGCGTCCAGGTCATTCTAAAAAAGGAAGGTCATTAATGCATGTCATTTTTTTTTTTTGTTTACTTGTTCAATTTGGTCCACGACATCTTCATCTTGCAGGGGCGGTTCCCAAACTAAGACTTCGCCACCATTTGACCCGCTGTACAACTCTTGATACGCCTCCCTTTTCTCCACACAAATCACTCGACCATATGCTCCCTTAAGTCGACGGATCAGCACGCCATCAAACAGGCGATAGACTAACACTTGTCTATCATCACTGGGTATATAGAGTAAGGGAGGCCATGCTTCGTCATCAATTGTGGCCTGCATCCGTAGTTCAAATCGGTTGCGCCAATTAAACCCGTAATTGACAAATGTGTTATTGCCTGTCTGAGTATTCCACAACCGGATCTTTTCATCCAGCCCGAGTGACACCAAAAATCGACCATCTTTTGTCATTGTCAAACCATTCACGCCTCTCCCATGGGCTGTATTCATATCAGATAAGGGATCTGTAGCTACGATAGAATGAGTCCATAGCCTATAATGGTAAAAAAAAATGCCCTTACTTGTATTCTCTTGATCTAAAGACATCAAACACGAAGAAGCACGTCGAATGTCCCAGACTCGAATGGTACAATCCATTCTTTTATGGCAACTCACAATTAGAATAAACGATTGATATTTTCTATGCTTACCCTCCCGAGTACAAAATAAATTCTTGATGTGTAGACCAGACACAAGATAATACGGAACCAGAGTGACCCATCAAAGAATGAGTAAAAGCGCCACTATTCAAGTCGCACAATCGAATCCTGGGCTCACTCGCGGCACCTAACAATAGTATGGGTTTACATTGTGTGGTTTCCTTTCACTTACTTGCAACAAGTGAATGAGAGGCAATAGGTGACATGGATTGAGAATTGACTCTTGATTCCAAGTTGAATTCATACTCTGGCTATATTGTTCATGAGTTAATATTCTCGTTTATTTATGTGCAATCGCGGGTCACCTTCATTGTATTTGTGTCCCATACTTTAATGGTTGTGTCATAACTTGATGTGATAAACATGCCTGTGTCAAAAGGGTACCAAGTGGCCGAGGTAACTGCATATTGATGTCGATCTGCCCTACACAATGTTTTTGTTTATGGATCTACTGTTGTAATTTACCTTGCTACACTTGCAACAGGTTCATTTCGTTCATGTTCGGCAGGAATAGCTTGCAAATCAAACACATGAACTCTACCGTCACTTCCTCCTGTCAACAAACTTTGTATGAGTTTTTCGGTCAGACAATTCATCTTGATCATTATTTTCTTTTTTGGCTTACTATCTTTGTTCTGTGTTTTCGATGCTTAAAGAATTGACTCCACCTAAACTAGGATTAATATAAATGAGGGTTGACTACGCCAAGTACCCCTATGAGAACGCGCTAGTTCCTTTGTTCTGCTTAGTTGTAAACTGTAGGCTCTTTTCGTAATTTCTGCTCTCTCTAGTTTTAAAGAACTGATGATACCGTATTCTCTTTTCTTTAGAAAACTATACATGACAAATAAAAATAAAAATAAAAATAAAAACCATGGTGCATTATGCTAATGACATAAGACCGGAATTATTTTTTTTTAAAGTGTGACAAAAAAAAACTGTATGTTTTTCAAATGGTTTGAAAATAGTAATACTAGGGGGGGGGAGAAAATGCTCAAACAGAGGGAAAAAAAAGGTCTTGCTCGCTTCTACATGCTCCTTTGTGCAACTGTACTACCTTACCATAACGAACAAAAAAGATTCAGATGCCGAGTGATGGATCCGTATAAATAAGCAAAGCAATCATCCATCTTTCTCTTTTCATTTTTATCTCTTTTATCAAAAATAAAAAAAAAATATTAAAAACTTAAAATGGGTTGCTGTATGTCACATTTCGAAAAGGTATTTTCTTGTCCATAAAACAAGAAATCAAAAACTTACTTTTTTAAACAATAGGAAACTGTCTATGAGGTTACTTTAGATGCACACGGTGTAGCTCAACGTGTTCCTAAAGGACAAGGCACTCATTTTATTCATGTTTCTGCTAATAATGAAACACATTTAGAAGAAAAGGTAATAGAAAAAAAGCAATACGATAACATAAACTCATGACTTTTTCTTTTTAGAATGAACAAAATATCAGTAAATGGAGCTCACTTACACAACCAGCTTATACGAAACGTATTCACCCTACAACAGAGACACCAATAAAGCAGGAACAAGAAAAGCCTTCAGCATAAATCAAATGTCAATAGAAAAAAGATATCTCTTTTTGTTACAATGTTTCATAGTATACACACATATATATACTCTCTTTATGTACTATCCCTCCCCCTCTCTTTCTCTCAATAATATATAATCTTTTTTTAACACAATCTTTGTAATCATGACAATAGTCAGCGAGAATTTTCGGTCCAAACTTAAACTTTAGAAGATCAAAAAAAAGAACAGGCGGAGAAAGGGTTCGGTTCAAAACCGTTCCGGAAACGAAAAACAAAACAAAAGCAATAGTCTCGATTACTCTTTATTGTTCCTAAACTATATGTGTATTCTCTCTTAGTAGGCTGTAGTCAAATAAAAGATACACCTATGCATTGAATCACATAAGAAACAAAAGAGCTGTATGTCACAGGTGATAATAACAATCAGGTTCAAAAATGATTAAAAGTCAGAGGTCAAGAGAATAACACAAAGAGAGATATAGTTTGTTGTTTACCAATCAGTCTTATCACTTCGTTTTGTGTAGTTTTAATGTTACCTTTCTTAGTAAACCATTTTAGAATAGTCTTTTTTTTCTGCACTAGAAATTCTCTTTGCTTTTTTTCTCTTTTTTCAGCCACATGTCTATTCTCGAATGGAATGCAGTATGTATTTCATACAAAAAGAAAAAAAGAAAATACGCAAAGAGAGTGAAGAAATGTCAGAATCTACAGGAATAAAACAAAGTCTTGTTATTGTTTATGCCTCTAGAATGTAAACAAACAGTAAAAGAAAATATCGTTCTTGAAGTGACACATAACCATAAAAAGAAATCAAGATAAAAAAAGAAAAAAAAATATACTTTCGAATCTCTTGAAGACAGGACTTGCTGAATTCGTTGGTCACACATAGTGTAACATGTTAAAACAATGCAAAGTTTCATAAGTAAATGAAAATACTTTCTCTGACAGGTTTCGAGGATTGTTTAGATAATATGTTTTGAAGATCCATTTACTATTTTACTTTGACACATTATTCATTTTTTTAATGTCAGGACAAATACTTTGTGGGTAAAACAGATAGACTTTTCCCGTCGTTTTCTCACTAACAAATTCTATGTCGTACAAACAGTGTGCATGTGATTGTGACCTTCAGATGATTTATGTTTTATATATATATATATTTTACCGAGACCAAGTTATACGCAGGATAATTGAGTAAATAGAAATTTCATGGTTGATTTGAATAACGTTTTTTTGTTGATTATGCGCTATAAAATGTTTATTAAAATAACAGACTAAAATAACATATACTACGTAGTTGCAAGGATCATCAGATATTTTAGCTTACTGACAAAAATCTGATAGATAAAAAAAAAGAAAGGTGTCATAGAGATTTTAAAGTTAAAGACTCTATCGGCATATCCGACGGTAAAAAAATAAGCTTACTCGTAATTTGAATCAATCTATACGTAGTAACAATGTCTTCATATGCTTTTCTTTTCTTTTCTTTCTTTTTTTCAATAACAACAAAAGAAATTAATTTTCAATTAACTTGAATAGATCTTGATTCAGCCAAAAAGAAGAGGTTGATATATTAATTGATCAAATAAAGTGCACACGAGAAAATGTCTTTTCTAAATGATGATGTATTTCGTGTTACATTAGTCTTGATCGGGTCTACAGTATTTCTACTTCAAATCCAGACGATGTTAAATTTTTTTTGGACGAATCAAAATTTATGTTTAGACTTTTTACCTGTAATGATCTTCATCCTTTCTGAAGAAAAGAAAGAGTAGAAATACTTTATTAAAATTAAGGGGCCAAATATGGACGTAGAGGTATCTATATTCCAAATCTTTATGGTTGACATAGTTATGATCTCTTTCTTTTATATATAAAGACAGTCATAGTGAGAGAAAATGATGAATTTCATTAATTATATGGGCTATATTACCAGTGACTTACACAACTGTGTGAATACATTTTGTGCATTATTTGCTATGCGCATGGGCCATTTATATAGCTTCATGTACATCAAGAACTTTATTAAGAGACATAAAGTAGAAGTGCTTTCATAAAAAAGATAAGTGAACCTGATTTTATCATGTATGTGAATAGATACATTATGTAGGAAATGATTAAATACTCTCATGTATAAATCATTTTCTTGTCATTACTCTAAAGGGTGAATTGACTCTATATCACTGCTACTATTAGATCCAAAGGACTAATGATCGTTTGGTTGCATTATTTTACATTTTATGGTACATTGGATCGCCCTATGTTGGGCCTTAGATCAAGTTGCACAAAATAATTAAACGCGTTTGATCAAATTAGACTAAACAAAAGCTAGGGGCTGCGCACAGTCACAATAGAGAACGGCTATGTGTAGTCAATATAACAACATCCTTTCACTGAATATCATTTCAATAAAAGTAATACTTTGAAAATGACAATCATTTCGTAACAAGCAGTTAATCATTTTTAGTTAGTGTCATTTATTTTTAGGACACTGAAATCGTCATTTATATTTACCAGCCGCACTGTATTCTATCAGGGCTAATTTTAAGAATGTTTGCCATGTTTCAATCAAATATAACAATAGAGTCCGCTTGTATATCACTTTAAAGCTGAGAAGTAAAAAAGAAGGGCTCCTGTTTATAAATATAATTAATTTTCTTTCTTTCTTTCTCTCTCTCTCTCTCTCTCTCTCTCTCTCTCCTCTCTCTCTTTCTTCTACTATTATTATCATTGCTATTATTTTTATAAAGTAAATAAATAAACAGATGCATTTTAACTCTTTATACTAAAATTGGCTACATTTACTAGATAAATGAATACAGCAGCAAAGGACATCAAACGACATACGATTGCTTTCAATGAATTCCATTATTTGTAATTATTTCTTATAACAGAGCTTTGTTACCCCTAAACTGATTAATATGTAAATTCCCTTATTTAGAGAACCGGGTCTTGATCAGCAAAAGCAAACGTTAACTCATTGGAAGACTATTGAAGACTATTATAGAAATCATTTAAATGCTCTCCAGAAAGAAATCGAAAAAGCAACTGAACAAAACCAAAAACTGACAGATGCTCGTGAAGAACTTGTGCAAGAAGTCTTGAAGCTTCACAAGAAATCAACTGAACTCATCAGTAAAAATGAAGAGTTGACACGGACGATCGCAGAAAAAGAAAATCATATTAGTGCATTCATGTATCATCCATTGCCTGAGACAAAAGAGCCCATACAAGGTGTTACCTTAGTCGATAAACCTTACAGTCCACCTACACCTCCTCCTAATACTAGTTCAATTGATACACCTTCAGAGACAAGTAAGCCATCACAAGAGCCAGAAGAACAGCCAAAAGCACCTGTTGTCAATAAAGAACCAGGTCTTTTTCGTAAAATCAGTCTTCGACTCTCAACTCGAAAGCGAAGACAACAAGATGACCCACCTTTGCAGATTTCAGAGCCTATCAATATACCCTCACCACCTAAATCCATGGATGCTATTGTACCTACTACTTCTGTATCTGAGCCCTTGATTCATCCTGCTGCTGTGGTGGCTACATCTCCGATTGAACATTTGAAATTAGTAGACTCGAATAAGCGAAAAAAGAGTAAGTCTAGATTCCATTGATAATTATACTCATACATAAATAGACCTTGTGTTTGGGAATGATCTTGTTCAACAAGCGAGATCAGAAAATACTCTGATTCCTTCTATTGTAACAAACTGTATAAGAGAAGTGGAACTCAGAGGTAAAAAAAAAAGGAGTCATGCTGAATACTGAGTTGTCTTTAGGGTTCTCTGTGGAAGGCATTTATCGAAAATCAGGAACACTTTCACAAATTAAAGAATTACAAGACGCAATCGAGAAGCACAAAAATCCCAAATTCTCTAAATATTCAGATATTAATGTGATCACAAGCGTATTGAAGTTGTATTTTAGAGAATTACCAACACCGCTTATTTCGAATAAGTTCATATGTAAGTTTTGATCTAAAGCCTTGCTGTTGACTGACATTGTATACAAGTGCCTTTAGATGTAGACTCTCAAGAAAGGTTGAATAAGACGCATTCTTTATTCCAAACAATGCCTAATGAATGTTACCAGACAATCAAGTTATTAATGCAACATTTAAGAAGGTAATTATTGATAAATTATCAAAATGCTGATCAAGTCTATCATCCAGAGTTCATCAAAACAATTCAGCCAACCGAATGCCATCTAAAAATCTCGCTGTTATTTTTGGTCCTACTCTCATGCGATTCACTGCAGGCAATGAAGAGCAACAAATGAGAGACATGATTGACACTGTAGACTATATTATACTTCAAAGCCATCTTTTGTTTTATTAAACTTATGTATTTATTTGTTCTAAAAGGTTATTTAAAGCACTTTTATCAAGAGGTATAAAAAAGAACTCTGTACCATCCAACCCCTTTTTTGTAAAAATAAGTTTATGGTCTCTGAATTCAGTCAATTCAGTACGGAATGAAAGATCGCTTGAGACATAGAATCCTTCACGGCATTTTTGATAGTATTGACTATACGTTAAACCAACATGTTCATTGCCCTTTGTTGTTGTATCGTCCATGGCTTCTAATTGGTGTTCTGCCAATACTTTAAACACACCCCGGGCATTATAAGTCAATGAGTCCAAGACGTATTTTGCCCCTCGAGCACCACCCAATTCACCTTGTCTGATCATCATTGAATTTTCGAAACTTGTCTCTACCAAATAGTCTGCAAAAGTAGTCGCATCATGCCATATCCAGTTAAACCGACTTGATTTGACATTATCCCATAGTAAACCAGCATTGATATGATCTACAGAAGCAACCAAATGAATATTGTCTGCATGAGCCAGCATGGATAAAGCAGTCTGAGTGCGTTCATTGCGCAAGTTGGGTCCATCGAGATTATGAACGACAAGATACAAATGCTGGTATTCTCTATCTGGACGAGAGAAATAGTCGCAAATAAAACTGACATGGTCATGAATAGAACCCGTAGGTGCCTTTGTGTCTAATGCACCTAAAGTGATTTTGATCAAAATATCTTTGATAGTAATTGAAGGAAAGAAACCATTGACAACAATTAGCGGGCCATCTGTTAAGGCTGTCTGTGCAAATTCGTTTAATAAGCTACGTTTGGATCCGTAGCCATAAAACACAAGGTTGAACCCAGAACAGAGTTCAAAACACCATTGAGCAAAATGTTGTTTATGCATCTCTGCTAATATTTCGATTTCTTGATAATGTTTCCTAGGTACTTGGGATAGAATCTGATGGAATTCTTGAGGTTCGAGTATAGGTAAACGGGCAAGTGTATTGTCTGAAGTCTTGGTTGGCATTCTACTTTGGAAATAACGCTCATGTCCCTCTGTTTCGTCATAAGCATCTTTCTTTTCTTGTTGTTCTTCATCACTATCGTCATGTATCGTCTGGTCGGGCACTTGTTCTTCTTCGGAGGAGGAGGAAGAAAGATCTTCTTCACTACTGTGTGTATCTTTTAATGAATCTAAATGTTTTTGAATGCGTCTCTTTTTAGCATGGTTGGTCTTTTTAGTAATCGTTAGTTTCTTTCTAGCATGTTTGACTCGGCCAGTGTGTTGTTCTTGTTCTTCTGCTGTTAAGGCCTTGTTCATGAGTGTATTGACGTTTTTTTTGACACTTTGTTGAAATTGGAAAATAGATCGACCACTGACATCGGTGGTTTCCTTGTCAATGTCCATTGGTTTGTACTGAGACAAGAGTTCTCCTGTACTTTCTTGTTCCTCATTGTCTGATGAAGGATCTTTGGGTATTTGTTTCGTTTTGGTCACTGTCAGACCGACATCCATTATAGGTTCTCTCCTTCTTGATTTCTTGTTTGATTTATGATCGATGGCTAGTTTGGCTTCTAAATGTGCTACATGTGTATCGACGGTACTGACAATGTGTACTGGAATCTCTTGATCTGTCTGTTTATGGATTCTCATGTCGAAGAAAAAAAAACGCGTCAAAGCTAAAAAGAAGAGAAAAAAATTCGAGACGCGATATCGTTTTATATGCGTCTTTCACCATGTCCACCATTCATAAAGAAGAGCAAGTATGTGGCCATCCAAACACGCTACTGACAAACATTCTAGTGTTGTAAAACTTATTATTCAGTTCTTGAGAGAAAACAACTTGAATCAGACACGTTCAGCGCTCGAGAAGGAATCCCATGTGACATTATGTGCAGTAGAAGATAAAGCGCGATTCGTACAAGAAATCAAAGATGGTCGATGGGACAGTATATTGAAACAAGTCAATCAGCTCGGTATTGCACCTCATCAGCTCTTGGATCTGTATGAGCAAGTTGTGTTTGAGCTGATTGAAAGCAATGAGTTAAGTGCAGCAGAGGCACTCTTGCGACGATCGAATGTATTGCGTCTCATGTGCGAAGAATACCCTGATCGATATGAAGTGATGGAACGCTATTTACATGAAGCACCTATTCAACAAATACAATACACAAATGAAAAAAGAAGACTTGATATTGCCAACCGTATGTTGTTTTCGTCAGAGCATTTCTTTGTAACTGACATACAAGTCTAGAATTAGAACCGTTGGTGTCTATGGTACCAGGGAGTCGACTCTTGACACATTTAGGTCAAAGCATTAAATGGCAGCAGCAACAAGGCATCATTACACCTGAATCTACCTATGATATCTTCCGAGGTACTGTCTCTGTTCAACGATCAGAAGAAGACAGTTTTGCTTCTAAACACTATGTGTCAATCAAATTTCCCGGTAAAAAGACACATGCTGAATCGGCTGCTTTTTCCAAGAACGGTCAATACCTTGCTACAGGTTCTGTAGATGGGTTTATTGAGATCTGGAATTATTTGACAGGCAAGCTAAGGAAGGATTTAGCCTATCAGGCTCAAGATCGTCTCATGGCCATGGACGCATCAGTCCTATGTGTTCAGTTTAGTCATGATAATGAGCTATTAGTGACTGGTTCTTCAGATGGTAAGATGGCTATTTGGAAAGTCAAGACAGGACAATGTCAAAAGCGTATTCCTGTAGCTCATACAGAAGGTGTTACTTGTGTCTGTTTCAGCAAAGATAGTACACAGATCCTTAGTGGCAGTTATGATCAAACAGTCCGTATTCATGGTCTCAAGTCTGGCAAGATGTTGAAAGAGTTTCGAGGACACCAGTCGTTCATTAATTCCGTTGTTTACTCGGCTGATAACACACGTATCTTAAGTGCCAGTAGTGATGGCAATGTCAAGGTAAGAGAGATTGTTGTTGTTGTAGTTTAACTCATCATTAGATTTGGGATGCTAAATCGACCTCTTGTATCTACACTGTCAATCCTCAACCTCCTGTAGAAAAGAACCAGCTTAATCCAATAGGAGGATTAGGCAGTGCCTCTGTTCAGCTTATCATGTCACTTCCCAAACATCCAGATCAATTCCTGGTTTGCAATAAAACCAACACACTTTTTATCATTTCTCTACGAGGACAAATTATCAAGACATTGACACATCAAAAACCAGTAGATTTTGTTACTGCAACTACATCGCCTCAAGGTGACTTTATTTACGGTATCACAGAAGATTCGCATATGTATGGATTCCAGTTCAGTACAGGCGCACTTGTAGGTCAAGTCAAAGTGTCTGAAAAAGAGATTGTAGGTATAACAAGTCACCCATTATCTAATGTGGTTGTTGTCTATGATGATGCAGGCTATGTGTATTTCTATAAAGCACCATAAAAAAAGAATAAAGAGATTATTTACAATATTTACAATTCATCCTCTGGTAATTGAATCCTTCTGTTCCAGCGAGGTACGGATTGCCCAATACCTCGAGCATGTTGAATAGACAGATAGATATAACCAAAACAACGATGGAGTAATTGTATCATGTCGCTCATACCGTACTGCGTGTTGGTCTCCAAGTAGATTTCAAGACTGAGCAAGGTCAAGCCAATCACTGTATAGAACATGGCATTACAGCCATATTGTTCGTAAATCATACCACCCACTAAACTACCCAAACCAGCACCTACACCAGCATACATGGCAGCTAATATACCTTGAGATGTAGCCTGTAAGGAAGGAGGAGCCAATTCATCTGCCTGAACTACACCTGCACCCCATAAAGCAGAGAAAGCAACTCCGTTTAATAAATGAAGTCCAATGGCAATACTAGCACCTGTAGGACTCTTGGGCAAGACAGTATATGCAAACACACGAACAATCGTCAATACATGGCCCAAAATAACTAAACTTTTGATACCAAACAACCGAATCAGCTAGAGGGAGATGAATAACAAACGTATGTATATATATAACTTACATCTTTGGAATAAAAGAAAAGGACAAGTTCAGTAGAAGAACCAATTAGGCCAGTTAAGCCTACTTGAGAAGAACTTGCTCCTAAATCTTGTTTGAGATAGATAAACAAAAAACTAATCACCATATTTAAAGCAGCACCCATCAGCATCATTGTCAAGAAAAACAAAGATACTTGAGGCTGTTTGAGCAATTCAATGAGTGTAGAAGGCTCATTGGTATTGAGTCGAACAGAACGACGTCTGTGTAATGGTGGATTCGAAAGATTGACAGCTTCAATAATACTGGATTCAGTAGCAAATTGGATCAAGCGTTGTATTTCATTTTCTCGAATTTGAGAAGAGTCTAAATCAATCCCTACTTCATCATAAGGGTCAACTTGAAATTGCTTGATGGTTTTCTTCTTCTTTTGTTGTTGTTGTTGTGGTGGTGGTGATGGTGGTATTGGGTGTGTGGATGTAGAAGGAACAGGAGAGGTGGGAAGGTATTGTCTACGATAATGATCTTCTGTTCTTTCAGATTTGAATTGAGTGTTAGCAGACATAAGAATAAAAAAATAGAAGCACAAGCATAGATATAGAAAATAGCATTCATATCATTTGTCCAGTCTGTAATAAACCCGACCAAAGAAGAAGTAACACCAAACGCAATGGAACCCCACATACGCTGTCTTCCGTATTGATCCTTATTTCTGCCTAGGATTTTAAGGACACCACCATCCACAAGAGGCAAGACAGGCACGCCAAAGAAAGCAAAGCAGACAGAGGTCATGGTGACCAATGTGATAGTCAGTTTACTCTTTTCTGCTTCGTCAAGGTGTTGAACGACAACAGATATGCCCATGACACTTACAATAGCTACAGTAGCCATCGTATGGATAATACACATAATATATCGATGGGCCTTTGTTTTGTCTGCAATGGCAGCCCACAATGGACAAGCTATGGCCGAGATGAAGGGCGCTATATATACAATTTAAATAAGTTGCAAACTATATGAATATAATTTACCGATGGCTACTAGCAAACCAATCTGATCACCTTTAAGGCCTAGCTGAGAAGAGTAGAATAAGGTAAGATAGACAGGAGCAGAACCTTGACAAGCAAACAGAAAAGTATATAGTAATTTCGGAGCAAGATAAGGCATTACCCTATGAATAAAGAACAAGGCATTGATGCAAACGGAAGAAGCTAAATCTCCAGCCGATTTAGCAGTCCTGCCTAAATTTACCTTTTTTTTTTGTCAATCTTTCACTTTACGCCTGTTCCAATCTTGGTACAAGTAAGGACAAGACCAAATCAAAAACAGTATTGTATTGGTTGCTTTTTACAGAGATCACTTGAGAAAGATCAGTGATACCAATTGCCGATGCAGAATGAGTGTCTCGGAATGTAGCGGCTCTTTTCTTGTTTACCAAGACATCAAGAGGATTTCTACACAGCAGAACTTGGCTTTGTTCCAGAATTTTCCTTTAGCAGTTTCTGATGAGCTTAATGAGCTAGCTAACAAACAAACGCGGGCAATGAACTTTCTACTGTGACTTATTTACTATGTACACTACTAACTTAACATAGCCCAGCTCTTTTTTTTCTTTTCATTTTTTGCTTTTCTTTTCACGAATATCTTTATGCCCAAAGGTGAATATATATATATATATATATAAAAGACACGTCTATTTAATTCAATTGATTTGACTTGCTTATAGCCAATAGTAAGATATACCCGTTGCCAATTATTTCGAGAACATTTCTCAACAGTATTTTACCAAAAATAAAGCAAGTTTTCATCGGTGTTTGATAGCTTCTAATTCTAAGCATAGATTACTTGAGCAAGAAACCGATACCACAATTGTTTATAATTTCGATGAAAGAGTAAAAACTAATTTACTGCCATGCATTTATGTGAATTAACAATTCTAGTATTTTGATATCAATGCAAGCGTTCGAGCAAAATGCATGAAAGCGTAAGTTTAATCATATTACAGAAAAAAAATCTTGAAAAAAAAAGTGAACAGATTATCTGTCAACATTTGTTACCTCGCTTGGTAAGCAAACAAAAAGACAAAAAAGAAAAAGAACTGATTGACATAGAACGACCGTATTGATTCTAGCTTTATGGCTGGAACATTTGATAATGATTTATCATTCACACCAACGACGCCTATGCCTATTACACCTGAACCACAACAAAAAAACTTAATTGGCAAACCACTCACCTTGGACAGTGATCATGACGATGATGAAGAAAACATACACAAAATACATGAAGAAGAAGAGGAAGAGGAAGAGGAAGAAGCCTTCAAATTGAACGAGAAGAATGAAATTGACGATGGTAGTACTGTGTTTGGTACATTTATTGTTTCCAGTGCTATTCGCAATGTCTCTGATTTTCTGATTGGCCCTCCACAACATAATATGCAGAATGCAGACTATATCAAACTTATATCCAACATAACCCATACAGAATGCATATTGGACGAAAGAACCATCCGCATCATAGGCAAGCTGAGATCTGTCAAAGATGCACACTGTAAATTCACTGTATTACAGAAAGCTTATCTTGGTCGCAACAAGACCTCTGTAGTCACTTGCCTTCATTACCCTGAAGAATCTGGCCATTATGGTCTTTATTTCTGTGATCTTAAACTATACCGCCATAGAAGATTTGTACATATCCAACCCAATCATAGCGAGATGTCTTGTAATTATGTTGTTTTGCCTATATTTCCCAATCCCATCACCAATGAATACGACCGCCCTGTTGATCTCGTTTTGCCAAATACCCAACCATACCCACCCACAATTCAACCACCACCTGTATCAAATCAAGCTATGCGGCGTGTCCCAAGAGAAGAGATACAACCCATACGTCGTGAAAGAATGTCTGTTTCTGATATTCGTTTGCCTACAGCACCTCCTACACCTACTTCTACCGTAAGCGAGGACCGATTTCAACCTCCCAGTTGGGGTGGTCCTCGTTCTTTTACCTCCAGTTTTAACACTGGTAATCTTGATTATCTAAGTAGTGAACGGCTTGCGCGTGCATTTACGCCCTCTTCTTCTGTCTGTTCAGAACCTCTTTCGATGATTCAAGATTTTCCGACTTTGAGACCTAGTTCACCTACGATATCAGAACCATCCTCTTGTTCCAGTCCAAAAACGTATCGCCCTAGCCTGTCAATCAACAAGCAAAAGGCAAAAAGAGTCATGCGTATTGTTTCGCAAAAATCAAGCCAGCCTAGCCAAGGACCTTCCATGTCCATGTTGGAGAGGTAAATGCATACATATATATACTTCATGTGCTCTTGATTGATGTTGTTGTTTTTTTTTCAGAGTAAGAGCTTATAATTATAATTTGATCAAGAATACATTGGAAAAAGGACTCGATGCAGTACGAGGTTTCAAAGGTGAAACCACAATGAAAGCTAAGTAAGTGATTCACCATGACCAAAATCGCTTATTGATGCTTGAAATATAGACTAGGTAAAGTTTTATGGACAAATGTTTCGCCTGTAGTGACCGGAAAGATTTGGACAATGCAAGACATCAATGACATTGTTGTCAAAGAATTGGGTACCATGCCACGATTCACAAACATGTAAGATAAATACATAAAAAAGACAAAACATTGACATGTCATAGTACAACGATGGATCAAGATATTATCAACAGTATTTCTTCTAAAGATTTGTTTCCTTCTGGCCATTATAGCAAGACAGCCTTTTTTGAGTTTCATTGCTCAGCACGTAACCAACCTATGCTTCCTTATAAGCCTATTGTTTTACATATGAATCAAGGTGTGATTGATGTTCATAAGGTTGTCATTTCAGAAAAAAAAGTAGCAGAAGTGAACTGGGTTTCCTTGGATAGAAAATATGATTTCCAATTGAATCTCACGACAAAAGAACTTGTACGCCCTGATGTGAAGCCATATACATCATTTATTAAATGGGTCTCTATCTGGTAAGTCAAAAAAGAGAGGGTATAACCTGTAGATTCATTGCTTCTATAGTCCAATCACTCAACTCATGTCGTTTGAAAACGTACCCAACTTTTTGGAAGTCAATCATATTATCTTCAAGTCTACCACACGTTATCGTACTGTCTTTCCTTTTATTGTGGAAGTCTCTCGTATTGAAAAAGTGCCTATGAAGCCCGTCAAGGGAAGTCAAAAGATCAATGCACAGCCTGGTCATGGCGAGGCCTGGTATGACTTTGAAATCATCAACACATTGCATGATGCTCCCTTCAGAGCCAATTTGAATCTGGATATTGGATGCGAAGCTCCTTGGACTATTGAAGATATCTTGCAGACTAAAACAAATGAAAGTGCAATTACTGCTTATGCTCGCTATATCTTACAATTGATTGAAAAGATTGAAAAAATCATTCGAAAAGAAAGACTCAATCTTGATTAAGAAATAATAATAATAAAAATAGTTACAAGTCTTTTATATAGTACAAGGTATACATTTAGGAGCGATGAAGTGTGGATGATGATTCATCCTGTGTTTGTTCTATAGGTACAATGATGGCTGATTGATTGGTAGGAGGGAGCGATTTTAATGCTTTTTTGTAAGAAGGAGGTGGCATCATTTCGTAATAGGAAGGTAGTTCATCGTCTGCTGATTCTTGGTTGTTGGGTCGATAGACAGGTCGAGGTCCGTTGGTTGTAGTTATTCTGGATCGAGGATCGCCCTCTTCTCTACTGGGAGGTATGTATTTATCGCTTTTACAAAAAGCAAAAGGAATCCATAAAGATGCGCCCACAATCACACAAACAGAAGTAACATTATAAGTAGCGATGTCTATATATGTCAATACTGTAAAAGCCAAATATGTCAACTTACAATAAACACTTTCTGTATCTTGAATGAACCAAGAACTGAATGTTCTAAAACATATAGAAGCTAAAGAAATACAAATACATGTTAAAGAGAGTTTCCAAGTGCTTCTTGAAATCACATAGCCTAGATTTCTTATGATTAACACACTAAACGATAGTTGAATAATAGCGACAATAATGACTAAGAGGCTCTAGACAGCTTAGTTAGTTGATTTTTAGGGTTAATCTTCACTTACTTGTCCTGTATAGCCCACCATAAGGTTACTAGCGGGAAATCTTTTATATTCTGAATTACTGACTAATTAAAAAAAAGAGTTAATTGTTTCTGATAAAAAGAGTCATGATGCATATATATATGCTTACTAGCTTCTGTAATAATAACAACGAGTTGGTCCAAGAGCTCAAGATATATAAATAAACTAGCCGCACAATAAGCAGAAAATAGGTTTATGTCAGAATTCAATCCTAACACGGTTGATATACGTTTCAGGATCATATTATATATTTTTCCGAAATAAAAGAGAAAAAAAAAAAGAAACAAAGACGTCTTTGTGTTTTATACATTTATACATGGTGTAACGTTACATTATACAGCAGAAAAATATATATATGCAAAAAAAAGAAGCAGTAAAAGAGTCAGCATACGCAATCGTTTTTTCCCTATTCAGTAGGATTGCTTTTTTTGTGCATAGACTGTCGACCAAGATTAGGAAATTGTGTCTAGATGGCGTTAGTACAGAATGGCATATTGTTTATAGCATAGATGGTCCTGGTGTTCAATTGCTTTTGTGTGATAGATTGAATTCCATTATGGGTTTGTAAAACATTTTTGTTGAATGTAAATTCATTATGAAACGATGTCTGCAATTGAAGAATAGACTTCAAATTTTAGACAAAACATGTGATACAGACATGAGGAAAAAAGGAGGGAATGCTATTTACTGCGTTAATCTATTACATTTACCTAGTGTATCAATTGACCACATATACAAGCTAGTTAATTACATAAAATGGGTCATGGTTTGATAAAATAAAACAGTTGATAAAATAGAACTTTCTCTCCAGATCATCGGTGATCATTAGAATTAGTAACACAAGCAAGCTGGCTTAGCAACAAAAAATATATATATATATCATTTGACAAATGCTAAGCAAGATTGATTGTGATGGCATTCACTTTATGAAGTCATCAAAATTCAGGAGTAAATAATGAGAAAAAAATACATGATTTCAAGCTTAGTATTTTATGTTGAGGTTAAAGTTTTGACATACTACAAGGCGCGCTACTGAAAGATGATGTTCTTAACATGACAATTTGACTTGATTTAACCATGAAGCGAAAGTTAAGTGACTTCATGGCCACAAGCAATTCATGGCTGTAAATGGAATTAGTGTCTTGTTGTTAAAGGGACTGGAAAACCCAGATATTCGTTCAAAATAAAACAAGGGAGAAAAAGTCATTTCGAAAATCAAAAACGCCTTTTCTGTTACGCAAAAAAAAAAAAAAAAAAAAAAAAAAAACTGAAATGGTTAAAAACAAGATGGATGATGGATAAGTAAAGAAAAAAATATTTCTTAAAGGATATAACAGTCAGAAATATGGTCTGAAGGCATACAGTAACAAACAGAGGTATTTTTTGTAAAGTACATAAGATGAAAAAAAAATTGCTAGCCTAAGAATGCATATTGGAATATTAATCAAAGTTCTGATAGTAAACACTCTAGTTTTTTATATCGTTAAACATGTCTTGTCAAGACGCAAAAACTTTGTCACTGTACTATCATGACAAGTCTTCATTAAAGATGTATTCTCTATTTTTGGTTGATGTTAAAAGAGCAGATATAAGTTGTCAATAGAAAGTCATTTCCGTCAAACTATGGTCCTGTTGAAGTCTCAAGCATTACAAGTAAACATATATTTCTATGGTATGAAGATTACCCTTTTGAGTGAACTCTAACACGGTGCATAAAAACAAGCATTGAAATATCTACAGACCGAAATTCATACCTTTCAATGTAGATAACAAAGGTATATACTAGTAAGTTTTGAAATAATAAAGATGAAAGAAAGATTGTCCTTGTATATGAATGCAATGCCCAGACTTGAATATAATCCTGTGATGCATATAAACAAAAAGAAAATGTAGTAAAGTGAGATTGTTTTATAAGCAAACCATAGTGCTCTAAGATTAAGAAGCAAAGCAAAGAAATAAATAGCGCACGCGCATATTTATTCTGCATGATTTATTAACAAATATTTACAGTGCAAAAGTAACATCAAGTTTTGTATAAATTCTTTTGTGTTCATTTGGTATAAATCTTGGGTCCAGATTCTTGAAAAAGAGGGAAAAAAAGAGGGGGAATAGAGAGACACAAAGAAGGTATTTAGGATAATTGATTAGACTGTCGTTGAGAATTTACACCAAAATTCATGTTCCAGGAAAAGAATATCAACGCCACAATATTCACAAAAGCCTGATTCGATTCGGCAATAAACATTCTCTTTGTCTTTGGAAGAAGGTGTTGATGTGCAACTAGAAATGCCATAAAGAGTAGATGAATTTAAGTCTTGGCTTTGGTTAATACAACAAAGAGTAGAAGAGAACATGGCAAGCAGAGAAGGACAATAAAGTACTTATCTTGTTAGAAATCCATAGCTTTTATATGTAAATAATCAATACTTTAAACTCAATACGCTGGAAAGTCAAATCGAAATTTACAGTGGGCTTTTTCGATTTGAAAAATCAAAATTAGCCATTTGAACTAGTTTGGAAAAATAGTCTAATTGATTTTCCCAGCATCCAGGATGTGATTTCTATAAAAAGTAGGATGTGCTGTGTTTTAAACCATTGTTGTTGTAAAACATTGGATCTGACAGAGATTTATCTATATTTTTTTTTCCTTTATCTTCATACGCTTAAAAGTACCCAAAAAAAAGGATGAGGGTAATACAGGATAATTGTGCCATAATGACAAGTAGTATGTATGCACCTGCGTAATCATTGAAGTTGATATTTTCCATCATCGTTAAGATACGAGCATGTTTGCTGATATGAGAGGAATGATAGACTGCAAAGTGAATTTTCTCCCTATAGATTTTTTGACCAAACTCTATATGGTGTTGAATACAGAAACTGTCCGAAAAAAATAGAAGGCTGTTTCCATAAAAAGTCAGCTCGATCTCGATTTCAGTTTAGTCCTTTAAGCTGCAGAAAATGCATGCCAAAAAAAGGAAATACATTTTTATCTCGATTGAATTGCTATTACAAAGTAACACACACGAAATGGACCCTATTATATTTGAATTGGATATGTTTTTCCTACAGAATAAAAAGGAGACAAGCATGCTTTTAGTTGTGTGTGTGTGAACCATCATAATGACCGAATCATCACCTTTGACTTTCGTCAAAAAAAGGCTTAGTTTTGTGCATTCCAAAACATGAATTGATCTACTTCTTTTTTTTTTTTTTTTTTTTTTTGCTCTTCTGATAGAGCACACCATACTTTCTGTTTTCTTCTGCTTTATTCTTTTACATTAGTAATTTACATTTCGTTTGTAACACAACTATATTCTTTTGAGTAATTTAAACCAGCAAGCCATGACAACATTCAAGAAATACGTTGGTTGTAGTAGATTTCATTGCTGAAATATGGTCTCATCATTCATAAATGCTTGCCTGACGCGTGATTTATCTCTAAATACACACGTTTGATGTTTTTGATACTGACGATTGTGTTACTTTCATCAAGACTAATAATGGCATCACTTTTTAATCACTTTTTTTTCAAGTCGAGGCCTTACTATTAACATTTCTCTAACAACTAAACATACATAAAACTAGATATTTAGGCATGTTTCTTATTCAATAACGTTATGTTAAATGCTAAACTAAATAACTATTGTTATGTATTTTGATAGACCATATTTCGTGACAAATGAGAGCAATAAGTCTATAATCCGATAAGCGAATTCTATCAAAATATATACATATTGATCGAACAAATTTTAATTGACTCTCTTAATTTTCTTCCCGTAACTTTCTTTGCTTGTAAAATGTTGTCTTCAAACTAGCTCCTGTGCCCAAATTTAGAAAATAATCTTTCGTATGTCCATCTTTCAGGCATAAATTCCAGTCCATTCTTCCATAAAACTTGAGTCGAACACTATCTGCAAACTCGAATTCCTCATCTGTCCAGCGGGAGCCTTTTGTTCTGTTGATGATAGGTCTAGGATTGAAGTCAACTGAAGAAGATGGCTCTTCCTTAACAATAGGGGATGTTGTCTTTGGGTCTTGCAGGGTTTTAGGGGGGAAATCGGTATTGACTTTTCTGAAGTGAATGGGCTTTCTGGAAGCAGCAGCAGCAGCAGCAGCAGCAGCAACAGGAATAGGCACTCTCTTGTCATTTTTCCTAGAAGCATCATGAATAAGGGTAGCAAGGACATCAGGAGAGACAGACAAGTCATTATTATCGATCTTTGAAGCATTTGGTGGTTCATACATGGGGGCAATTGATTCATTAGTACTATCTGTACTCAAGGTCTCTTGATATTCACTCTTGAGCTTGGACAAATGATCTGCACCTTCTCTGGCAAGCGTAAGAACTTCATTGTCAGGTGGAAACTTGTCTTTCAAAAGGTCATAAATTTTTTCAAACTTTTTTTCAGAGAAAGAGCATATGGTGAGCACATCTTCAAGAAGTGTTCTGTTCGTGTCCACAAACTGCTTGGTCTCCTCCATGGCTGCTTCATACAAGGAAATAACGGTGGGATCAGAACGATGCTTCAAGTTCAATAAATTAGGCACCTTGCTTGAGAGAACATAGTGAATTGCTTCAAGTGGGTCGAGGACGTCCCTTTCTTGTTTGTGAGCATATCCTTTAGTTACGATATAACAGCTTTTGGCCCAGAAGGTACATACAGCTTGATGCAAAGATTCGTGTTCTTTGACAGGCTCAGAGTTACCAAGTATTTTTTCATCAACGCTATCTGTACAAATCAAGAGGACATGTGGAAGCACGTCGTATTTTTCAGATGCATCAATAGATTGATCAATAAGTTCAGACATATATTTTCTGTTCACATTGTCTTGAACTAAAACAACAATAGGCGGATGGGTCTCTGAGACAGAGGAGCGCGGCAAGTAAACAACACTCTCACGCTTATTGTTTGATTGAATATGTCCCAGCCTGTACGTATCTGGCTCTGCTTTGGTTAAAAAGTTGACAATAATATCAATCACTTTTTGATTTGAGAGAACGATACTGCTCATCTCTTTACCTCCCGGAGGAAGTTTCTTGGGCATATTAAACAACATAATCTCGGATGAGTCTATCAAAATGATGAGAAATTCATGTTTTCTCTATCCAAAACGCGCTATTACATTGGACTGTCATGATAACCTTATATTCAGGAGAAGAAGAAAATTTTTTTTTTCAATTATGAAAACACTGTATATGGTAGTTACTTGTTTTGAGAAGGCTTTGAATGGTGACTGTTTGCAGTATGTACCATCCTGAAAAGGAGCTAATAGACCAATGCTTATTTTTTCTTTATGTTTATATAGAAAAAAATCATGTCAGTACTAACAACCTTCATCCTTGTTCAAAACTTGCTGCGGCAATTTCGGAAACTATTTGGCTCAATGCAGATCAATCCCAAAACTTTAATATGCGTAATCTTCAATAGGGGAGAAACTATTCTTCATCAGTTTGATGGGAACATTTATGCTCTGTCTTTGGGTAAAAAGATTTTTCTTTTCTTCTTTCTTGAATAGGCAACCAAATATGGGATTGCCCATTCTTTATTGAGCCCTTGAACTCGTTTTGCTCTTGTTCCCTTGGGATGAATGGTCTGTTTATGGTTTGATTTTTTAGGGACATTCTTCTCCTATATAAGATCACGATGGTGTCCAATTGGATATGACATACAAGATTTCATCTTGATTTTATCAAATAGGTTTCTCTTTTTTGGGTAAAATATAATTAAGCTCTTAAGCTAATACATCAAAAAGAAAAAAACAAGAGAGTGAAAAAGGTTAAATCTTGTGTAGCCATTTCGTTTTCAACGTGTAAATACAGGACAATGGGTTAACACATTTATTTCCGCGTCATAAGAATACAGGACAAGAAGGAGAAAGACAAAGGAACAGTGGCTTGATCTTTTTACTAGCTATTTCAAAATAAATCTAGATTTCGAAACTGAATCAAGAACAACTTCATAATCGTATGCTTTCTATTGATACGTAATCATTTAGCTACATTTATTAGCTTTCTGCAAATGAGGCTTAATGCATAAATATACTCATATAAAGAATGAATATACATCAATGAAATATGACAGATTAGGCATTAATCCTATTTTTCTTTTTTGACTCATGCTTGCAGCAATAGGAGAAGTCCCTATGGTCTTTCTTTAGGAGAAGCAATACTTGTCTTTGACATGCCCTTTTTCTTTCTTTCTTTGTGATATGAACTAGTCATTGTGGATGTATGTGGTCAAGATCAGTTATGAAGACAACAATAACCTGCATATTTAAGCCTTTTTATCAACTTTCGATCTAAACAGCATTGGTACTTGAAACATCCAGACATATTGATCTACAGGAAAAAGAAGAATAAAACCTTGGAAGTCTATTTCCTTATAGACACGAAATATTGTCTGCCAATGACAGGTATGAATTGATAGATCAAACATGTACATTTTCTGTATATTTACCCAAATGTTTCAAATTCTAATTCCATTCATATCGTCGATTATCTAAGAAGTCCAGGATTGACAATAGAGAAACTTGAAAATAGTTTATTCATTTTAGAAAAAAAAATGGGGGGCATAAAATGGTATAAGGAAATGATTTTTGATTTTTATATTTATATTTATAATATATACATAAGCATTTCTGACGTGGTAGCTATTAGCAAATGTAAGTGAATAATGACTTAATAATTTTCTGAGGCAAAGGGTAAAGCATCAAGACGTGATCTCAAATCAAACAAAATGTCTGTCCATTTCTCTTGAAATTGATGTGATCTGTCTGACTGAAGTGTTTGCATTAAAGACTGAAAGCGTTTTAAACAAGCGTCTACTGCTTCAATGGTTGCCAGTAAGTCACCTTTGTAGTATATAGAACCTTGGGATTCAATAGCATATTCCATCTAACAAGGTTAGTATAAAACTGTTGTCTATCCACAAAGTGCATACCTCGTCAACAGCAAACTTGTACATTTCTCCAAACTCTTCAATTTGCTTTTCTTCTTCTACATTGATATGGTATTCATTAGATTCTCTTGGACTATTGGCTGATAGTGAGTCATAGAAAGACAATGATGAAGAAGAGGAGGATCTACGACGAATACGAGGAAACCAACGTGTAGGTGATTTGATAATGCTGTTGGAAGTGTTGTTTTCTTGTTCAAAATGACATCCACAATTGCAGCACACAAAAGAAGGTGCTGGTTGATGTTGTTGCTTTCTTAAAAGTAAGTTAAAAGAGGGCATGTTTAGAGAAAGAGAAAGAGAACCAAATAATTGGGATTCGTTTCTTTTGTCTTCAACTTTTATAAATAATCAAACATCCCCCCTTTTGTCTCCTTATTTGTACCCCCAAATACTTGCCCTCCCCCCCCCTTTTACTTTTTTAACTGATTGTTTTAGAAATTGATTTAGACTAATACAACATGTGGTTCCTTGTTTGATTGTGTTTATCAAAGGAGAGACTATATTACAACTCCTTGTAAAGGGGAGTACAAGTTGCCACCATGGCTTGTGTAAGACAATAAATAACCATTTATTACTGATCGACATGCTGGGTGTACAATTATGCAGAAAGTTTTTTTTTTTTTTTGAGTGAAAGAGGGTATTATTTTTTAGTTGGATGAAGATGGAATGAAAGTAGGTCTGTTCTATAAGATAAGATCATCTAGAGACAACTTGAGTTTTTCTTTTATTATTTATTTGTTTGTTTATTTACCTTTTCTTTCTTGAGTGGCTTTTTTTGACTTGAGCATCTTTTTGACATCCTCGACTTCGACAGACACGTTGGATTCAAGGTCAGCATAGTTTCTGCATAATGGACATAAAAATCCCGGATGATTGACCAGTAAAGGACGTAGACATTTATAGTGAAACGTATGAGAACAAGGTGCAACAAACAGTGCTTGGAATGGAGCAATGGCAAATAAGCAGATACAGCATTCATCTACATGAATATCTTCATCATCATTATCTATTTCCATTGGATCTAATGCTTTATAATTGTTCTGTGGTGGTGTGGTCAAATGTCGCAGTGACTGATATGTTTTAAGACTAAAATAAACAATTATAAGCATGACCAAGTTCTCTCTCCCCCCGCCCCCTCATAAGAGACTTACTTGTACTGGTTAATGTTGTCATTTTGCTGAGAAGACTTGTTGAGTTCCACTCTCATTTTAACACAACGGTACACCTCTAAATATAGATATAAGTAACAATGCCATGTATATTTCTTGATTACCTTGAGTGCCTCCTTGATAGTCAACACCCAGTTGAATAATATCATTATCATGCAATTCAAATGGCTGTGATAGTTGATTTGGTCCACACAATCTCCTGTTGTTGAGAAAAGTACCTGAAGAAGACTGCATGTCACGGATATAGACCTTTACTTGTTTTGTGAGTCGAGGCATGATCGTGGGATAAATTCATACGTACCTTTCCATCTTCGACAAATATCTCAGCATGTTTCCTACTGACGACTTTACTCCTAAAAGTCATACTGGTAGACGAAGGCCTTCTGTCTGCTATTGCGCGTCCAACCTTTAATACGTGCGAATTATGTAGAGAGTATTCCATGATGGGGAACACAAGTGCGTTACTAGAATCAAGATGAGGCACAATACGCAATGACTGAAGATGGCTATTATTGCTCGTCATCGTATAAAATAAAGCTATGTGAAAGAAAGAGAGAGGAGGAAGCAGTGAGAGAGAAAGAGAGGGGGGTAAAGAAGAAGAATTGTTGGCAAAGGAGTATTATGCGTATAGTTTTTTTTTCTCTTTCTCTTTATTACAAGGACTTTAGTTTATTTGTTTGTGTTTATATACGTTGTTTGCCTATTTTCCTCACTACTGAAACTTGTAGGGAAAAGGGAAAAAGAAAAATAAACAATGGAAGAAAAAAAAGTATATATGGATATATATACAATGAGCTTAGAAAGACCTTTTTTTTTTCTTGTGTAAGTCAAATGAGACTGAATTCCCTATTTAAGATATCTTGGTTATAGTAATATGAAAGAGAAAGAGAAGAAGAGAAAGACGCTCGTACCTTTTTAAAAACAAGAATATGATCTGTAGCCTTATACAAGCCACTCTGATCTACTTCAAAAATCCCGCTCTTTTTTGTGCTCTGAACTCTGGTATTCTTTATTTATTTTTCAAAGGGCACTAGAACAAGGGTGAAAAGCAGTAAATATGAGTAACACCTTTGCCAGCCTATTCCGTAACTC